>NC_068300.1:7117191-7259691 GCF_025860055.1 Xyrauchen texanus
ATGACAAGGGATCTGAGACCATTCCTCCATACAGAATCTCTACAGATCCTTTAAATTCAGAGGTCCATGTTGGTGGACTCTCCTCTTCAGGTCACCCCACACATTTTCTGTGGGGTTCAAGCCAGGGAACTGGGATAGCCATGGCAGAACCTTTATTTTGTGGTCAGTGAACCATGTTTGTGTTTGTTTTGGGCCCATTGTAAACTTTCTGGTGGAGGCAGTCAGGTTTTTATTTTTTATCTGTTGGTATATGATAGAGTCCATGATGCCATGTATCCGAACAAGATGTCCAGGACCTCTGGCAGACAAACAGCCACACAACATTAAAGATCCAGCACCACATTTAACTGTGGGCATTGGGTACTTCATCTCTGTCTGTGCCAAACCCATCTCTGGTGTTTGCTGCTAAAAAGCCCTTTTTTTGTTTCATCTGACCATAGAACCCCATCGCATTTGAAGTTGCAGTCGTGTCTGGCAAACTGAAGACGCTTGAGTTTGTTGCTGGTTGAGAGCAGAGGAATTTTTTTCTTGAAACCCTTCAAGACAATTTGTGGTGATGTAGGCGATGTCTGATATTTATTTATTTATTTTTGAGACTTGCTGACCCCAAGGCCCAACTAATTCCTCCAATTCTCCAGCCGTGATCCTTGGAGATTCTTTGGCCCCTCAAACTATCCTCACTGTGCTTGGAGACAATATAGACTCATGTCCTTTTCCAGGCCAATTCTTAAGATCTCCAGTTGAATGGAACTTATTAATTATTGCACTGATGGTGGAAATGGGTATTTTCTTATAGCCACTTTCCATTTTGTGAGACTCAACAACCTTTTGCCACACATCAGAACTATATTCTTTAGTCTAACCTACTGATGATTTGTGATTCAATACTTTTTGCAACCTCCCTTTGCCAAGATAACTTCTCTTATAATGCCTAATGAGGTTGGAGAATACATGGCAAGGGATCTGGCGATGGACATTTTAATGCACTGTATATGGATCGGCTCCATTCGCCATCATTCTAAGTGCCTTACTGTATCTGCAATTTTTACTTTTTTTTAAAAAATAAACGAGGGACTAGTCAAGATTAATTTTTGCGGTAATTAACATTATGCCACAAATGCTGTTGATTAAGCTTATCTTCTTTTGAATCTGGAACATTAATGCTGCCTTTGGTATATTTGAGCCCACCTTTAATTACATAAAATGTTGCTTACATGGACACTCACTAGAACTTGGACCAGAGCTCTAGTCTATCTCACTGCCCTACTTGGCCATAAGATAAAAAATTGGGAGCCATTTTGGGCTACAACTGCCTGATTGGGTCCAAATTTCCCTGAAGTGCTCACACTCCCATTAGCACATCACAGAAACAGGTTTTGTTTGCTTGTTAATGATGTTTTACTGCAGAAATTAAAACACCTTCAGAGCCCTTAACACTCGAAGGACACATTTTCTGAGTCATACCAAGTGTGTCATTCTATATTATATGTGACCTTGAGCTGTGTATACTGGTGACAGTGGGAAGCGCCTCTGATGTGGGCTGAAGTTTCCAACAGCATTTCTGGGCTCATAATGGATAATCCTCCTCAAATCACGCCGCATGCAGACTCCTCCAATCCTCCCTGTGTGTTACATCAGCCGCTTTCTCCAGCCCTCGGGCTTGTGTTTCAATGTGGCGCCTTGTTTTTTTCTTAAAAATCATCCTATTGATTTTATATATTTATTTTTGGCTGGGTTTGATCCTCTGTCCTAGGGCTTGAGCAGGGCTTAGAAAGTAATCCGTGAGCATGTCTACCTTTCCACTTCTGCCGCATGATGCACGCACTCCTAAAACACACACCTTCTTATCGATATGAAACCAAAATGTACCCCGTTTACTTTTGTTAAGGAATACCTCACCAAAAAATGAAAAATGTACTTTCAAACCTGTATGCTGGTATTTTTTCCACTGAACACAAAAGTAGAATTTTTTATGCATTTGCAACCAGAATTTTACAAATGTCGCTCAAATCTGTAACATACTATAATTTAATGACTGCGTTATTCAAAGTGTCACATTCGGTTACCATTAAAGGCATTTGACATCAAAACTTTTTTTTTATTATGAAATGTCTTTATATGGAAAAGAGCCTGTGAGAGATGTGACTGTGGTGACATTTTTGCTAAGTGATATTATGGGGTTTCTTCCACGTATTGCTGCAGTTTCAAGGTGAAATGTCCACTGAGTGGCGCTAAAAGTGAGTTAAATGTCCCTACCCTAAACTTTAACCCTCCTAAGGTATTTGGTCATTTTTGACTCATTTATTAAAAATGGTTTCCTTTATCTGAGCAGTACAAGACTTCCGTCATTAGCCATCCACACATAGAAAATAAAAATAACAAATTGGACTTGATTCGATAAGTCTATGGGGTCGTGAAAAAACACCTTTGGTATTCACAGTCAAAATTGAACCATTGAAAATGAACGGAAAAGGCCAAAAAACAGGAACAAAAAAAAAAGAAATATTTTATTTGTCAGATATAATCGATAAATTGCAGAAGAAAAAAAAACAGAAATTACCATAAGTCCTCCTGAGTCTTCTCTTTACTGTTGTACATGAAACTGGTGTTTAGCAGGTAGAATTCAATGAAGCTGTCAGCGGAGGACATGTGAGGTGTCTATTTCTCAAACTAGAGACTCTGATGTACTTATCCTCTTGTTTAGTTGTACATCTGGTCTTCCACATCTCTTTCTGTCCTTGTTAGAGACAGTTATGCTTTGACTTTGAAGACTGTAGTTACACCTTTATCAAGCATTGTATCGCCTTCATTCCTCAAAACAATGATTGACTGACGAGTTTCTAGAGAAAGCTGTTTCTTTTTTGCCATTTTTGACCTAATATTGACCTTAAGACATGCCAGTCTATTACATACTGTGGCAATTCAAAAACAAACACAAAGGAAAACGTTAAGCTTCATTTAATGAACCAAACATCTTTCAACTGTGTTTGATTTAATGGCAAGTGATTTTATAGTATCAAATGATCAATTTATCACGATTGCTCAAGGATAAGGTGTTTGAGTGATGCTGCTGTCTAGATTTGATCAAAAATGACTTTTTTCAAATAGTGATGATGCTGTTTTTTACATCAGTGATGTCCTGACTATAGCTTGTGATCAGTTGAATGCCACTTTAGTGAATTAAAGTACCAATTTCCTTCCAAAACCGCAACATCTGTCCATTATTCCAAACTTTTGTCTGCCAGTGTATTTATCATTCAGGTTTAAAACGACGTGATTGTAAGTAAATAATAATAAAATCATTTTCATTTTGGGGTGAGTTTTGCTTTCTACTCATCGTAAAAGTCTCATTCCTAGGCATATGTTGCCTTTTTCGTAATGCCTGTAGTCCTTTGAGGTCTCTGGCACGGTTCCAGCTTGCCGCAGGTTACAGGATACTGGAGCGTCCTGAAATAGCCAGACCTCAATCGAAATGCCCGATTTCATCTGACACAGGGACACGCTCTCACATCAAACCGACTCGGCTCTTAAAGCTATTTGCCCGTTTTAGGAGGGCACTGCTTAAATCCCAATACTTCAAACCCGTAATGGTTTAGACGGCACACTTTAGCTTCTAAATCCATTTTTTTTCTGTAGCTCGTACATGAAGAGGGGGACTGGAAATTAACTCTGGTGGGCAGTCAAGGAATATATGACTAATTTTTCAAAAGTACTTGAAGGGATACAAATGCTCTCTTTGATTTATTTTTTCTTTCTTGTTAGTAGGATTAAAGTATACATGCTTTCCTTTGAGACGGCATTAGGAAGGGTTTCTTGGCAGGGCTTGTGCTGAACATGAAATTCATCCAAATTACTAAACATCCTTTTTTCTCATTTTTTTCAGAATATGCTGAAAATATAGGTGACGGCAAGACCGAGGAGTTTAAAGAAAGTGAGCAGAAGAGGATTATGGAGCTACTCGATAGCTTCTAAAGCTCCACTCAGAGTTTGGCATAGTTTTACCGCAGTGTCCCGCTGAGTTTTGTGTTAACGTCTATGTGATGATGCATGGATTTTTGAGCTTCGCAATCCCAACAGATCCTGATTGAATATGGGTAATGGACATCTTTCCTAAGAAACATTTACTTTCTGTCTACTGCTGTTTTCTTTTTTAATATACATATTTTGTTTTTGATAAGCTGTAAGAACAACTTAAATTTTCTTGTAATTAAAGTTTGTGCTTTTTAGTTTCTTTGGTGCTGATTCCTTTCTAGCTTTCATACATCAGCCTCCACTAGACTCAACGTCTCATTAGACCAGTTCAACCAGAGAACAACTCTTGTGCTAAAACATACTTTAGGAAAATGTTACATTTACGACTCTGTGTTAAGTCTTTCCAGCATTCCTTCAGACAGCTGATTAAGTCTAGTTTCTACTCATATATATCATTGATGTAACATCTTAACATCTGGGTTCCAGTGAGGCACTTAAAGTACAATGGAAGTGAATGGGAGCCAATCTATAAACGTTAAAATACCATTTCAAAAGTATAGCCAAAAAACATAAACAATATGCATGTTAACATGATTTTAGTGTGATAAAATCACTTCCATTTTCTGTGTAAAGTTATAGCCAATTTTAACTTCAGTGCCATGATGATGTATTGTCAACAAACACTAAAACGTCTGTAAAAATGACAAATTAAACAACTTTACAGCGCAAATAACGCTCACGTTTTAACAGAAGAATTCATGTGTTTTATCAAATTATAAGCTTCACGTTTCTGCCTTTTAACTGTCTAAAAATCGACCTCAGTTCCATTGTAAGTGCCTCACTGTAACCTGGATTATTACTCTTTATTTAAAGAAAAGGAAAGACGAGTCAAAATAAACATTATGCCACAAATACAAAATGTTGATTGGCCGCAAGTATTTTGCTCCTAATTCTTTAATAGTGTACTTTGTTTACCGAGCCATCAGATGTTTCAGTGAAGCGCTTGTTGAGATGAAATATGATACAAGTGATGATTGAAAAATATTATAATAATCACTGTAAATATCACTTGTGAGCAGAGACGTTTTTATTGGTGTCATTTCCAATCAAGCTGAAATATTGCCAAATTGTGCAAAAAATGTGATAGAATTATTATTTGACTGTGTGTATTTAGGATACATAAAATGTCAGCTGTTAAATTGGCCTAACAAGAAAAATGAGGGGGCCATTTTATTTAAAAAAAAAAAAAAACATTAAAAATGTAATTTCCATCTCAGAATTATATTGTACATAATACTTCATTTAAGATGTGCTGGAAATGACACCGTAGTGTGAATTTTCAAGACCAATATCGCCTGAGGTGACGGTGGAAAAAATAAAATGAATACATAATTGGAAGTGATGAAAAATGTTTCAATGAGACTTTCTCGGAATCCACTGTGCTAAAAGTGCCCAGGTTGAACAAAGCCTGAAATATGAAAGATTTGTCAGAAAATTCTCATTTTTGTTTTTAGTACCATTAGACAAACTATAAAAAGAAATGCATTAGGCTTTAAAGGTCATTATCCTCCTGAGCAACAGCTATTCATTTTTGTGTAGGACATTTGCTATTAAGTTTTTCTTAGCCTGTACATGCTAATGTGGTAAAGTTTGGGGTATTATCAGAGTACTTTCAGAGATACTGAATGTTTGAGAGTTTGGCCATGACAAGTTCCTCTCCTTGCTCTATAAATATGGATTGAAATAAGCAATACACCATTTTTATCATATGTATTTTATGGACCAAACACTATGTATTGACATCTACAAAAGGGAAATTGTCAAACTTTTTTCGCAGGGTCTCAGGAAATGATGGTAAGATGACATCATAATAGCTTGTTTTGTAAAATAATGAGATCTTTATAATGACAGGCTACATATATAAAAATACACAGAAATATTAATTCATACTTTGTGTGGTGGGCATGAATGTAATGGTAATTGAGAGATATGCCTCAAAAGCCTGTTGTATCATTTTTGATACGTGGATTTCAAAGGTGTTTTTCAATAAAATAATATACAAACTTTTAACCAAGCACACATTGCTTATATTCAGCAAATACTCATTTTAAAATGTCAGTTACAATATAATCATTACAGTCACTTTTACTTTATTAAATTAAGCTGTCATTTATCCCAACATAAGTCACATTTACCACAAGTCCACCGCCATTTTAAATAGATCGATTATAAACATTGAAACCACTTTTTCACAAATAAACACTAGATGGGGCCGTAAACATGTACGGCAACCATACCATTGGTTGTTTGGCTCATCAGCTTTTACAGAGAGTGAAACATGAGCTGTCAAACGTATATAATATTTGACACGCAGTGTTATGGGGTTAAATACAAATCACGCTCCACTATTTTGGTAAAACCGCCAAAGCCAATTTGTTGTATTTGCCATTTGGCGAGTGCTTATTGTGAACTCTGAATTTGATGTCTCTTTTTCTTTTAGAGCTGCTGTGATTCTAATGATCATTAATTAGATGTTTGTCCAGTGGCATTGAGCTAGAGACTCAAAAGCCCTTGCTAATAGCGGGCCTGCTGAGCTAGCAAAGATGCTACAACTCTCTCTTGTTCTTGAGCCTCTCTTACATTCCCTTGTTATTTTACAGTCTCTCTCCTCCCTCCCTCAATCTCATGGGTTTAGTGTATATATCGCCAGGGAACGGTGTGGTGTATAGAGAGACAGTTTGCTTACTAAGCGCTGCTTCCTAATGGACAGAGACTTTAGTTGAAGGTGAGAATGATTGTTAGAGCCAAATTGAATCAATCCAGTGGAATACTTCTGCTGAGGGAACAGGGGCCATTATGGTGTATTTATGCTCACTAGAGGGCCATAGCTTTAAAACAGACATTAGGTAAGGAAATTACTGTTGTAACAAAAACATCTCCGTGTCGCTCCAGGCGTTGATGAATCGGCTTCGTTTGATGGGAAGATAAAGGCAGTGCTGCGTTTTGCGAGGTAATTAAGTGCCGCAGCCTCATAATGGCTTGCGCTTTATCAGACATCGACTGCTCGAGACCTCTGTGGTCATCGTACGCTGTAGAACTATGGCAAGACGAATTAACTTTTAATCGTGCAGGATATGAATTACAGATATCTACAATTCAATTTTCACTAGTTAAAATGTTAATTCTTGATATCAGGAATGGAGCTGCTACTACTGAAAGAGCACTAGTAAAATGTTAACTCTTGATATGAAAAATGACGAAAAAATACACATGCTTGAATGTCAAATTGTATTTTAACTTGTAAATTAATTTTGATATCTGTACTAGTAGAATTTCACAATGATCTGTCATTCGCTCCTATTCAAATCACCATTACAGATATCTATTATTAATTTCTTACAAATTCCAAATGTATTTATAGCTACGTACTTAAATTAAAAATTATAATTTTTGCAATAAATAATTAAATTGTTCTTAGTACAAATATCCATTCCTGATGCCAACAATTAAGGCCATGTCCACAGTTTGAGAACGCATCTTTTTCTCTTATGTTTTGGCCTTTCGTCCACACTGAGACTGCGTTTTTGACGGCAAAAATTACGCTTTTCAAAAACGCTCTCCCAAGTGTATACATTTGATTTGCAGTCTTTGCATTGAAGTGTGGATGGGTACGCAATAGACTGAAATGTCTTAAGGTCAATATTAGGTAAAAAATGGCAAAATAAGAAACTGCTGTCTCTAGAAACATTGTCAGTCAATCATTGTTTTGAGGAATGAAGGCGATACAATGCTTGAAATTGTCAAAAAAATGAAAATTTCATACAAAGGTGTACACTAGAGTCTTCAAAGATAAAGCACAACTGTCTCTAACAAGGACAGAAAGAGATGTGGAACACCAGATGTACAACTAAACAAGAGGATAAGTACATCAGAGTCTCTAGTTTGAGAAATAGACGCCTCACATGTCCTCCGCTGACAGCTTCATTGAATTCTACCTGCTCAACACCAGTTTCATGTACAACAGTAAAGAGAAGACTCAGGAGTGCATTATGGGAAGAACTGCAAAGATAAAGACACTTTTGAAACAGAAAAAAGAAAAGGTTCGAGTGGGCAAAGAAACACAGACATTGGACAACAGATAATTGGAAAAGAGTGTTATGGATCTTAACCCCATTGTAGGGATCAGTTAGACTATAAAGTGTGTGAGAAGTGCCCGACAAGACAGTCACATCTATGGCAAGTGCTACAGGAAGTTTGGGGCCAAAGGTCACCTGAGTATCTGGACAAACTGACCGCTAGAATAACAAGGATCTGCAAAGCTGTCATTGCTGCACGTGGAGGATATTTTGATGAGAACTCTTTGAAGTAGTTTAAGTAGTTCTGACATTTTTTTCAAATTATAATAGTCGTTTTTCACGTTATTATTGTCCTGACTATATGTTGTGATCAGTTGAACGCCACTTTGGTGAATAATAAGAGCAAAATCTGTACATTATTCCAAACTATTGGCCACCAGTGTGTCTGTCACTGAGAAGAACTGACAAGATGATTATATGGTTAAAATCCATTCTGCAGAAATAATGCAAAAGCAGCAAATGATGGATAAAAATAGCCTTGACGGACATTTGACTCTTTTGGTGCATTTAAAAATATAACCTTGTGAAAGCCAACCGAACCATGAAGAAAATGCAACATTGTAACTATTTTAGACCCTCTTTCGGCACAATCAAGCAATCTACAGGTCTGAAAATGCCCCAAATCACTCAATTGCAATTGCAGTTTTATGTTGTTGTTTTGGCGAGCTCCAGGGGACATGGATAAGTGAGAGATAGATTTGGCGAGTCGTTATGTGCGTCACCCCTCCACCATTATTAATCGGCAAGGGTGTCATACCTCTCAGCAAAACAGTCTGCATGTGTTGTTTTGAGTCTGCTCGTGCAGAGGAACTGCCAGGTAGCTAGATAGATAGATACCCAGACAGACTGTTGCATAACAAACCACCTTATAAATAGAGATAGAGAGAAACTTAAAGCAGGTAGAAGGCCTTTTTTGGGTTTGTTAACATTTTGATTTTTGAATTAACGAGTATTCTGATTGCCACAAACATTTTGTCAATGTAAGTCTAAAGGAGTTTTCAGATATTTTATTGTCCACTGTTTGAAACGCATAAATCTGATCAGTTAGGAAAGACACGGCACACTATTTCAGAGCAGTCTGAAGGTCTGTACCAAGTTTGGTGGCTGTAGCTTGAACTAAGAGGAGTTAGTGCTAGAGATATTGTCTCGGTTTAGGGATTTTTAAAATAATATCTTTACTTGATATCAAGAATAAGTATTTTAACTAGACAATATTGAAATGTTGATATCAATAATTCATATCCTAGAACCCAAGAAAAGGCCCTGAATGCTTCTCCTCGTTTCCCGCCATTGTCGTAGAGTGATAACTTCCTGTCCTTTAGCCCCGGGACAAGTGCACAAGAGCCATTATCTCCCTGACACTTTCAATGCACGTTCTCTTTTGTTTATCCATCGGCCTTGTCCTCCGAGGGGCTCTACTTTCTCGCTCTAGGCTGACACTCCTGGCATATTCAATATTCTCTGGTTGTCCTTTCCATGCTTCTATTGGCAAAGCACAGCTTTATTTGCGAGATCTCTCTATTTCCCTCTGTCTCTGGAGATCAGTGATTGTCTCTAGTTCTGGTTGTTACAAGGGAGATGGTTTGCAAAGAGAGGGTGGTGTAGATATTGTAGTGGAATGCCGACAATTGGAGGGAGGACGTGTGTGACAGTTAACCATCTGTTGAATTCTACATTATGATGAATTGTGTGCGTGTTGGCATGCATGCACAAGCGAGAGTGTTATTGATGCCCCTCTGCCGACACATCAAACTAGAAATGCAAATGAGCGGTAACTACAGACCGAGACGAGCACCCGGTGCCATTTCAAGGACACGCTTATTACCGTAGCGATGCTTGTCGGTAGCGCATGCCAATCACTCTCGTCTCGCCAGTTTGCCATGGCTGGGTGGAGGCCACAGCAGCTCACGCAGAGCAACATCTGCTGCCCCCCTAAAATCACTGATATAAAACTCAGGATTGTTATTTGCATTTTGAATTGACTGGAAGGGCAGGTATCCCAGCACGCATCTCTTATCAGTGATTATGACACCGGCGTGCTAACGGTGATTCAACAGCAATTTCACAGCCCAGAGAGCTCAGAATAATTGTCTTTTTCCGAGTGATTGAGTTGAGCACTGATTTTTCCTCCTTACGGTGGGTAAATGGATACAAACCTGTGGCGAGAACATTTGTTTATTCCCACCGAATGATCTTTGCATTGTACTGGTCACAGTAAAAGGCCTGTTCATTATTTGGGTCAGTGAAAAGTGTCAGTGTCTTTCCCTGAGTATTTGAGCTTGTGAAAAAATAAACAATAAATTACAAAAATTTTGAAATGCATTTTGAAATAAAATACCTTGAAAATGAAAGTTCTCTTGTCATTTACTACGAGTACACATTGTTTTCATCTCAGGAAATCATCTTACTGGACGCAATCTTAAAAGGGATTTCATTTTAGCCAAGATTGAAAGTACATTGGATACAACATAGCCTAAAATTTTAGAAGTATTTAATACATTTTTAAACGACAATTGCTGCATCCCAATTTGATAAACTATGCGCTAAAAGTATGTACATATGGAAATGGATAAAGTAGGGTACAATGTATGGGGCTATAGGCACCCCTTATAATGAAAATTAGCTTTTTGTGGTCGCAAGGTGTATCAAGACTGAAAAAAAAAATATTATCTTTATTGAATATTGGAGAAACCTCATTTGTGTGAACGTAAATAATAGCGGAAGTTTGTTTTTATTAAAATTTATAAAATTATAAATAAAGGTGGCTAGGGGGCTTTTTTATTATTATTAATCCAAATACTATCCTTTCACTTATTGAAAAGTTATTAAAAAAACTCTTGATTTAATCACATTGAACAAAACTGATAATAAGTGTTTTGTCTCAAAATTATCGTTTCAGTGATTCTCATAAGCTACATGTATATAGCGTACATTTCCAACATTTTAAAAGTTATTACATTTTTGAACAAATTACCTCAAAATCGACCTTTGCATTCGAGCATTGGCTTCTTCCTTTCAGGTTATGTCAGTATAGGACTTGTTTACTGTGGATATAGATACTTGTTTACCTGTTTCCTCCAGCATCTTCACAAGGTCCTTTGCTGTTGTTCTGGGATTGATTTGCACTTTTCACACCAAACTACGTTCATCTCTAGGAGACAGAATGAGTCTCCTTCCCGAGCGGTATGATGGCTGCATGGTCCCATGGTGTTTATACTTGTGTACTATTGTTTGAACAGATGAACATGGTACCTTCAGATGTTTGGAAATTGCTCCCAATGATGAACCAGACCTTGTTGAGGTCCAAGAAAACTTTCTGAGATCTTGGATGATTTCTTTTTTCTTTTTCTTTTTCACATGATGTCAAGCAAAGAGGCACTGAGTTTGAAAGTAGGCTTTAATATACATCCACCGGTTCACCTCCTATCAGAAGCTAATTGGCTAAAGGCTTGACATCATTTTCTGGAATTTTCCAAGCTGCTTAATGGCACAGTTAACTTAAACTTAACCGGATTGTGATATAGTCAATTAAAAATGAAACAATCGGTCTGTAAACAATTGTTGGAAAAATGACTCGTGTCATGCACAAAGTTGATGTCCTAAACCACTTGCCAAAACTATAGTTTGCTAATGTGACATTTATGGAGTGGTCAAAAAAATTTGTTTTAATTACTTAAAGCTAAATGTATGTAAACTTCTGATTTCAACTGTATAATACAGTATGTATATCATATGGGCACTTTTGGCATACCTTTTGCAAGGTACTAGGATTTCTGAAGCACTCATTTTTATCTTGCGACCTTTTTAGTTTGGATAGTGTCTGAAATGGGACCCAATGGTTATCTTCAAGGCCCTGAAAATGACGTTTAAAAACTACTAGTACTAGCTAGATTAGCACTGGAGTAAGTCAATCTGTGCTACCAACAAGACTGGTTGATGACTGAAATAAAATCGTTAACACATATGGAGTCGTCATTTAAATTAGGGTGACCATATGTCCTCTTTTTCCCCGGACATGTCCTCTTTTTCGAACCTTAAAGCGCCCGGCCTGGATTTCTGAATTTACGAAAATGTACAGGATTCGGCCTTAGTTGCATTGATGTGCATCTGGTTTAAGACTTCATTGTGTGTGCGTGCATATTTTGCATTGCTTTGGTCCTTCTTTGTAAGTGCTGCCTTCTCGCACACCAATTGGTCAATTATAAGAGGCTTGCAGCAACTATTGGCCAAATTCCTGCCTAGCAAATGACAGCTGAGTGGAAACAATGTCCAAACGAAAATGCAAATTTACAGAAGATTTGCACAAAAAATTGCCACGCTTTCTTCCAGGTCGAGATCCGTGGGAAGCAGAATGTTTGACATGTAAAGCTGGCACTTATGTGTCAGTTGCTAATAAAGGTGCAAGTGATTTAGAAGCACACATTAGCTCTGCGAAGCATAAAGGGCCAGCAAAAGGTGAGAGTTCATCAGGTAAATTAACTGACTACTTTTTGCAACCAGGTAAAATTGTAATCACATTGCTTCGTTTTCCATGGCCATTCAAAATAATAGTCATAGTAAATGAAGCAGAATGACTCATGGCATCAAATATTTTATTTTAGTACATGAACATTCAAAAGAATGTCGGACATTTTTATTTATTTATATATATTCATGTTATTCTAATAGTGTCTTTTTTTTTTACTGTATTAATGTTTGCCTTCATAGTAACACTGTTTTAAACCCTATTATTCCACTCCACACCAATCCCCCCAGCGAAAAAAAAAAAAAAAAGGTGTCTTCTTTTTGGAAAACCAGAATATGGTCACCCTAGTTAAATTCACCTCAGAACATTTCCAAATGTCATTTTCCCGCCTCCCACGCCGACCGTTAGATCTTTGGCGGAAAGCTTCACTGTAAAAAATCTCTCCCATAAGATCATTCCGCCTAGTTGAAATTCCCTAGTGCCAAACTACGCACTCTCCGCTGCTCGCGCTGCTTCCTTCCGCCGCATTGGTTAGATCCGGGGAGATTCTTCTCCTCGCGGAGAAACAAAGCGCGTCAGTGGGCGACGGCAAGCACACGCAGCCTCCTCAGCATCTCCTGTCTCTCTCATCGCGGACGAAACCCACCAGTAACCCCTCTCAAATCTGGATCTATCTCTCTAATCTGTATATTTTCACCTGATGTGAGAGAGTGTTTTGCAGGGAGCAGCGATGGGCGCGTTTGGAGTGATCTTGAGGAGTTTACACTGTGTGGGACTCTACATCCAACTTAGTGCCAGTGTCAGACAAGCTGGAAGTGACGAGGTAGAGAACCACATATCCAGCAACGGTAAGATTTGTGGAATGTTTCCGATTCAATACACGCATAAACGGGTTTCTGGTTCGTAAATCGTCTGCTTTTGGTCCGAACTGCGCACAAACGGCACAATGATCGTAATGCGCACCACAGATGCATCCTTCATGGAGCCAGACCTTCAAAACTGTGCCATGATTATCGACATGTGGTATAGTGATGGTGTTAAATTGCAATACCATGGAACTTTGATATATGACATTAATCTGAATGATAACCATATTCACATATCAGGGTAATTCAGGGGCGTAGCAGTCATTTAAAAAGTGGGGGGACACACAGCTGTCAGTAGGTGACTCACACAGACCCAACACTTAACAGTGCAGTTTGAATATATTACAAGCATGCTTTAAGTATTATATTTATATATGCATATTATTAACTTTTAATATTTGCAGTAGTTTAAAGAGTCTTTATTTGGGAAATAAAAGGGCATCTTGTGGAGCACTTGCTTCTGTTTCACACATGACAATAAAAGACTGAGCACAAGCTGGTCCTGAATAAATATTTGAATGCATGTGCACAATTGTATTTTTTACTCCGTGCTTGTGCATTGTGGGATTTAAATGTATCCAAGTGGCTCGAGTGTTTTGACCAAATTTCATTCAGGTCCATTTAATGATTCAGTGACCATTTCTGGTGATGCCACTGAATCAACGATCAAAAGAAAATTTTAGTCCTTTAAATTGTGCATGTCTACAGACCTACAAAGAGAATTGAATAGAGGGTTAAATCATTATTAGAACAAAGCAAATCTGTCATTTCCCAACAGTTTGTGAACTGCTGTGCATGACTTTTATAATAGTGACATTAATAATAGTCTTATAATAATTATGAGTTTCAATAACGTCCATATCTACATATTCACTTCAGTAAAATGCACAGATGATCTTTCTTTTTCCTACAGTTTATCGACTGCACACCAACATGGATGTAAAAATCAGGAGCTGATATTAAAAATAGCTTTACATATTTAACACAGATCTATTAATCTGCTTATATGGGCAAAAACACCTGATCAAACTATTACCGTGCGTTCACACCAGAGGCGGCGAGAGCGTCAAATCGACCGGAAGTCATTCATTTTCAATGACCGCGAGCGTCTCTCGGCGGCGAGAAGTTCAAGTGCAGTCAACACTATGGTAATGAGCTGTGACGCGGTTCGGCGGCAACCTATTGGAGTATAGAAGTGCTCCGCTCTAGCGAAGTCTAGAGAACACAACAGTGTAAACTTTGGTTCCCACCAAACATTAGTTCTGAAAATAAAATGGAGAAACTGATTATTGCCGTGGCGGGTTTCCCAGTAATATATGATCTGTCCCTGTTTGCTTACAGGGATATAAAACAACCGAGACCACAGTTATTATTATAAATGTATTTTATTTTGATAACAAACAACTATAATTTGAATTACTTTCTGCCATCGAGCGATTTCTTATTTTCACATTGTAAAGAGTCCATGAGGATATACGCTACTTGTGATAGGTTGGCAAAAAGTAAATGGTCGACATGTCTGGATGTTTAAATTGCGGCCCCTTTAAATATAGTTCACAAAACAAAGCATTCTGAACAAACGTTGGCGCCTATTTCAACTACGTCAGAGAGTCCACGAGCGTCATCGAGCGTTGAAGGCAGGGCAGCCAGAGCGAATTTTGACGCTCTCGCCGCTTCTGGTGTGAACGTACGGTAACCTCACAAACATCATGTAAAAAGCATAACTTAATGAAGCCTCATGTGCTGATATAATCTCCACTTACAACGTGTTTAAAAGAACGATTGTCCTTTGTTTTTTTTTCTGCAGTGCATTTCACGTAATGCTGCCAATCATGAACAATATGCTGATCAATAGATTATTCATTTAGATCAACATCAATGGAGATAAATGAGCATTGTTGAAAGCAATGTGTTGATCAGACTCTCTGATTGACGGCATGTTACGTAAGGGTTGTTTCGGCTCATGAAACGCACCTGTGATTGGATGGATGGTTGCTCAATCAACCCAAAGTAACAAAACGCAAAGAATACTGCATACAAATCCACCATTTGGACTCGGTATGGGTTTAGCTTGGAAAAGTGTAGGGGACAAAAATCACCATTTTAAAGGGTGGGGGGGTCGCCCATGTCCCCCGCGGCTGCTAAGTACTTCAAAGAAAATAATTTTGTTACGTTCATGGTGTTATGTCCAAAACATGGTGTTCATGTACTGTGATGCATGAGACGGTAATACCATGGTGACTACCATATTTATATACCATGGTACCTCAATGAATATCAAGGTATTACTGTCATGAAAATGTACAAGAAAACATGGTGTTACGATGGTTAAATCATTTACTGTATTGTATATTTGGCATATTCATGTACCATAGGATTTACTAGGTTTAACCTGTGGGCTAATACTTTGGTATTTATAATGGCAATACCATGGTATGTTTTCTGTATAGTGTTTTTATAATATAGTTTATAATTAGCCTACATAAATAGGCCTTGTAGGTGTTTTCATTACAGGACAACATCTTGCATTCAAGCCAATCCTTCAAATAAATCCATCAAATAGGAATTTGTAGTTATGGCACATTTCTCAAACTGCACCGATCAGCCACAACATTAAAACCACCAGCCCGTCTGGCACCAACAGACATCCATGCGATCATCTAATCAGCCAATCGTGTGGCAGCAGTGCACTGCATAAAGTCATCCAGATACGGGTCAGGAGCTTCAGTTAATGTTCACATCAACCATCAGAATGGGGAAAACATGTGATCTCAGTGATTTAGACTGTGGCATGATTGTTGGTGCCAGACGGGCTGGTTTGAGTATTTCTGTAACTGCTGATCATCTGGTATTTTCATGCACAACAGTCTCTAGAATTTACTCCGAATGGTGCCAAAAAGTTCTGTGGGCGGAAACGCCTTTTTGATGAGAGTGGTCATAAATGAATGGCCAGATTGGGTCTAACTGACAAAGTCTACGGTAACTCAGATAACAGCTCTGTACAATTGTGGTGAGATGAATGTAATCTCTGAATGCTATTCTGAGATGCGGGTTGGCGCTGTTTTGGTGGCACAAGGGGGACCTACACAATATTAGGCAAGTGGTTTTAATGTTGTGGCTGATCGGTGTAAAGCACTGAAAAAAGGAAAAGGTTATCAAAACATGCATATTTTGCATTCATGTGAGAAGTTCTGACAATTGCATTTACAAAAGATGACTAATGCAATGAATAAATCAATGCTGATGAACCCAGGCACACATCATACTGATGAAAGAGTTGGTACGCAGGATTGTGGGTCGCTCACCATGAAATTAAAGGGCAGTCTGTGATCGGGGCATATTCATGAGGAATATTAAGAGGGAAGAACTGCACTACAGTAGCATCAGGAAAGAGATCTGATCGTAAACGAATGTTCTGAATTATATAAACTATACAGGCCAGAACACTTGCAAGATTTTAAGATTTACGTACAGCGGACGGCATTTGATGGATATAAAAAGTGTTTTTTAAATTAGATTGCTCGTTTAAGGAAGTATCAGGAGGATCTTTACTTGCATATATTTGTTGATTTTTCCACACTGTATTTGCATTTTCAATTCTTGTATTCTTGCATCATTACACAAATTATATTCCGATCAGAGGAAAATAAAGCCTTATTTCTAACTAGAAAATGAGGACTAATTTAGGATAATTAATATTTTGCATTCTGTATAAATTCTGGTTAAAAAAAGTCACTTTTTTATTATTGTAATGCAATAATAATGAGATATTATTTAAATGAAAAGACTATTCCGGGTTCAATGCAAGTTAAGCTCAATTGACAGCATTTGTGGCATAATGTTGAATACCACAAATTATTATTTTGAAAATTATTATGATTAAACCCGGAATAGTCCTTTAAGTATTACATCATGGTTGCATTAATCTCAGTGCCTTGCAACAAGATATATTATGTAGTATTTATTGTGTGTTTTAATATAGTATATATAGTAATAAGTACTGTATTACAATAACGAGACTCCTCATTGAGAATAACAGGAATTACAATAAAATAATTGTGGTTGTTAAGGTAAATATGCTTAATTGTCATGCAAATTTTAATGCAAAAAAATGTCTTTGAAATTATTTGAAAATAATTAATTTTATTTTTCAGTAATACTTTGCAATAAGGTTTAATTTGTTTACATTTGTTAACTACACTAGTGAACATGAACTAACAATTGCTAGTTAATATAAATATATACTATTTCGTTTTTTAATTAAAAGTTGCACACATTAACATGAATTAATGCTGATTATTGTTCATTGTTAGTTAATGATACATAATGCATTAACTAATGTTAACCATTATATCCTTATTGTAAAGTTGTACCTATTTTTCTATTGATTTGTTTCTGTGCAATGTGACCTGGACATGTTTTCAAAAGATTCATCCAATAAGAACGTTCTTTTCTTGTGAAAAATTAGCATTTTTTCTGGTTGATGGCTAAAACAGATCTGCTTCTTCTCTCCGGGTCTCCAAAGTGATTGACAGTTTTCACATTTAATACCTTTGTTTTCATGCCAATGAGAATACCATGGCCTGCGGTAACCAGGCCTAATTAATGTCAACAACAAAAACAACTTAAGACAACTTAACACACCTCACTTAAGAATCTCATTTTCTTTACCAAGAAAGTTTTAATTCACCCTCACGGTTTATAGCGGGATACAGGAAGTGCACTTTGATGCACCAGGTTCATCCTGTAAAGATCCAATGAAGATTTGAAATCCTTTTTTTTTTTTAGGTTTCACTCAGAAAATGCATCGGATTGTGGCAATAAAATGGGTTGCAAACTAGGGATGTGCACAAGTAATTGAGTACTCGTTCTTAGTGCCTGACCAATTTTGATTTTAGCATTTCACAGCTATATCGGTATCAGCGTATATGTTTTCCGATCTGCACAGAAATTAAAACTTTTTTCAGAACATATGATGCAGAAAACAATGCTTTAGAATTGCTGTCATAATATAGTTCGTCCAGCAGCGCGCGCTCCGGCTCCATTGTTTGCCGAGTTGAGCTGATGGTGGTTCTGCAGTCAGTGTGGAGTTAAGCGGTGTGGAGTTAAGCGGTGTCTTCTCGGTAAGCTGCTAACTAGTTTGTAAAATACATACTGGAAAGTTAATAAACAATGACTCCATAATTTTCCCTTTTCAGTATAACTAATATAACATTAACCCTGTCCCTGACAACCATGTCACTCATGTTTATCACGTCTGTTTGCTGTTAGCCAGCTATAGTATGTCAGTGCAGTCAATTATGTAGCAGATTGAAAGGTAAACATCAGAGCATCTTTTGCAGGTCAGCAGACAACGGTGCGGTGGTGGATTGTGTCTGTTGAGTGTTGATTTCATGCTACGTTGTTACCTAATTGGTGAGACGCAATTCTGGAAAGTAAATAAACAACGTCCATCTTTTACTCCCTTATCGCTAACTAGCTAACCATTTTCATACATTGTCAGTTGAGTGGAAGCTAACGTGTAAACATGTATTCACCAAACTGTTTTGTTGGATTTGCAGTTTGGTACCTCCTTCAACCAAACAATTCCAGTCATTGCATTTATAAAATGTAATATTTAAAAGCTTCCCCTGATATTGTATATATGTATAATTGTACTATATGGTGTAACACCGCTTGACTCGGCAGGTGTAAATGCTTCATCCTGCCTCTAATTGACTGGCAATATTAATAAAGTCAGCATTTGGCTGATATTAAACAGTACAGATGTTTATTTAGCTATTTATTGTATTTTCTATTTATTATTTATTTTAATGGTCAGCATTTGACTGATATTAAACAGTACTGATGTTTATTTAGCTATATATAGTCATTTTTTTATTTATTCTTTATTTTCTTGTCTAGAATTTCTCGACAATGTATAATAATAATGTCAAATATTTATGAAAGCAACTTTGCATAGTCATATCGGGGCAAAATCGGTGCGCAATCCACATAGAAAAGGTCTGTTTTCATTCCAGCTCAAAAATTTATAAAAAATTATTATCGGCCACCATATCGGTAATCTGTGAATTCCCCCCCCTCTAAATTCGCTCTACTCGTTCTGCACCAGTCTATTTGACTATTAAAAATACAACTCAAATATCGCAAATACATTTTCCTTTGTGCATTTGCCCGTCGTGTGTAACGCTGAATTTTCCTGTACTTTCCTGCTGAATCACTCACCAAATCTCACAGCACACTTCACAATTGTCCACCTGGGGGCGCTATGGATACGTGTCTTCAAGTTGTTGTATGAGAGAAGATATCATGGCATCTCTGCATTTGAAAGCATAGCCTAGTGAAGCAATTAGCAATACTTTTAATATTTGGATCAAATTGAATTCTACTATTGATATTCAGTTCTTGTTGGAGTCACGCAAACCAGTGGACGAGGATCTGATTTTATGGGAGAAAGAAACTGCAAAGTGGTACGAGAAACTCGGAAGCTTACCAGACTGGTATTTGTCTGTGCATTAAATCTCTTAATATGGGCAGAGCGCATTTTATTAAAAGCCAACTTCCACCACCATGTGAACCATGTGAAATTAAATAAATGTAACAGCCTTTATGAATTTATACATGTGCATTAGTCTATTGCCGTCAGCATTGGTTTCTACGTTTCTAATAGCCGGGTAAGTGCAAATGTTTTTATTTATTTATTATTATTATTAATGCATATTGATAATTAAAACAAAAATTCCCAAAAGAAAAACAAAACACATTATGTTGAAGTTACCTTATTTTGAAACTGTTCTTGGTAACATATGTTAACAAAAACGTGTCATACATGTTTAATTTACAGTAATCAATTACTAGTTTTTGGTGGGTTTGAGTACTCGACTACACAGTTTTTTTTGAAAATGCCAATACCTATTGCGAACGTTGTTTCATGTTGACTTTATGAGCATTCGGTAAGGTGGATCAGCTCTTCACTGGAAAATCTTGATTGAAGTGATCTATTTGAAATATATATATTTTTTCCAATTGATGGTTTTCCCACACCAAAGGTACATGAAGTATATTTAGACCTGGACTCAAAAGGATTTTCAGTGGAGGTTCCCTATGGCCAGTGTCATTTCCACCAACACTAGACTGGTTTGTACAGAGTCTGAAATAGTTTTTTGTCTAAGGGCGTCCAGAGTTCTCACGGTGACCTTTCTTGATAATGTCACCTGCTCAACTAATTCCCCAATGGAGCGTTGAGTTTTCTCTCTCGCTGTGTGTGTCTAGGTAAATCGGTTGGTCACGGAGATCAAAGAATAGCAGTGAGGAGTAATTTCATTACAGATGTAAGACCATGTCTGACTGGTGTGGTGTTCCATAGGAGCTAAAATTACATCTGTATTAAGTGATAATGTTTATCTATTATTAGTTTGCACTAGTATTTTGTTTGTGATGCCATATCACTGAAATAATGAAGTCAAAACCTCTATTTCCATGGGTGAATCTCACAAAGAATTGCCTGGGCCATTGACAGTTTGGATTAATCTTCATGAAAACAATGTCACAATGGGAAAAGTCTTCTTTTTCTTCAAGGAAAATATAATTTATTATTTATTATTATTGAATTTTGGGGTAAAATATGACCTGGACATTTCTTGACGGTTTTCTAATAGGGTTTGATGTATTATATCACAGACGTTTTGTGAGGTTGTGATTGGTCAGTTGGGGTGTTCTGCATCAGAATAATGTCACAATGGTTTTTTATGATGTTTTAGTTGTTGTTTTTATTTAATATTTTTTATTCAATGTAAAGCATTTTGAATAAAACTGGAGCGGTGGCACAAACTACCCTATTGTTGTTGGTGTTTCCCCAAAAAGCTTCTCCAATACTTTCTCAAATTGCAGTAATATATCCAATTTTGGAAGCTGAAATAACTGTGCTACGTCAAATTACAAATAACTGCATGTGTATGTCCGACCCGCCAAACACTCTGCACTTAAAAGCGGTACGTTAACGTTTCATGCGCTGTCAATCTCGTACATCACCGTTTCAATTATTAGCTGTTTGTTGCAGAGTCTCACCCAAATGAGTGCTCGACCAATCACGGAGTGAAGCCGGGCTTCCGAGTGGGACCCAAAGACATTTAATGAAAGCCCAATGTCCAATTGACAAACAGATGCATATCCAATGCAAATAGCGTCCATTGTCTAATATGGACATGTAGAAAAAGGCGCTGTGTTACTTGAATGTTTGACATAGTAATATGTAATTATATAGATTATTTGTACATATTTTAAATCCAATATTGCTGCATTATGTAATTTAAGGGGAAGTTGTGCTTCCTATGTAGTGTTAAAGCAATCACTACAGTGGACAATACAGTATCATACTAATACAAGCTATCAGTGGTTTTTATTTAGTGAAGTAGAAAAAGACAAAGAAAGAGAGAGGAAGGCTAGAAACATACTTTCAAGAATGTGCACACAAATGCAAATGCTTGGCCAATGCATTGGTCGAATATACTGATCGTGCCTTCTTGGGTTACTGTGGTGGTAAAATTGTTTTAATTTAAATGTCTGTGCCATTATACTGGATGATATAATTCAGTTAAGTTGCTATAAATATACAGTATTTACTTTAACGCAATATTCTCTTCAAACTGTTGCTCTGCCATGACAGTAGTTGACTCAAAAGAGAAAATTCACTGTAGAATATGGCTGGGTAAAAATATTGATTTTCCGATGCATCGCAATTTTCATTTGGAACAATCCCGATATTGATTCTTAAATCCCTAGATCGATGTTTCACTTCGCAACCCATGTGGCAACCCCCTTTAATGCAAGTAAATCCCACGCATGTGCAACCAAATCTCACACTATCCCACTAAAAATGTCTATGATTAACCACTGGCTAGTAAATGTTCAGATTTCCCTCACCAGTGTTTGCTAATAACTTCTTTTCCACTGTACTACTCAAAGAGGTCCTTTCATTGAATGCTGAGACTAAAAGTTTGGTTTAACTCATTCTGTGTGTCCAAAGACAAGATCCACGGATCCATATGTCCATAAACATGTCTATTTTTATTTTTCGGATTTTCTCCCTAATTTGGAATGTCCAATTCCCAATGCTCTCTAAGTCCTCATGGTGGCGTATGGACTAAATCTGGGGGGCGGAGGACGAATCTCAGTTGCCTCCACGTCTGAGACCGTCAATCCGCGCATCTTATCACATGGCTTGTTGAACACGTTACCATGGATACATAGTGCTTATGGAGGCTTCACGCTATTCTTGGCAGCATCCACGCGCCCCACCGAGAGCGAATCACATTATAGCAACCCCGAGGAGGTTACCCCATGTGACTATACCCTTCCTAGCAGCCGGGCCAACTTGGTTGCTTAGAAGATCTGGCTGGAGTCATTCGAACTCTTGACTCCAGGGGTGGTAGTCAGTACTCTGTGAGCTACCCAGGCTACCCTTTCTGTTTTTATAAAGTTGTTAATAAAAAACAACAATAAAGAAACATTAAAATCTGATCAAACATGGACGTGCTAAAGAAATTATGCATGTCTACTCTCATTAATATGCGCTTACTGGCTGATGCCTCTAGTCTTAAAGAGACAGTACTGATACTAAGCATGTGTTCTATATATCAATGTAAATACTGTAAACAATAATAATTTAACACAAATATATATATATATGCAACATAATATATGCAATTTCAAGACATTAATTGATGGATTAGACTGAATTTGAAAATTTTTCAAAAGTTAAAATGTGACCAATTTTGATGAAAAACTATAATATATAATTTGTATAAGTCATATTTTCTAATTGTACCTAGAAGGGTTGCCTAGAAGGTTTCTTTATAATTAAGAGCATTAGTTGAGAGGGAATTTCTTTTGTATGTAAGCAAAATGGACATTGTAACAGAAATGTACCCATATGAATTGATATCGAGATCAGAATCGAATCGAGAGCTTGTGAATCGAATCGGGAAATCTGTATCAATACCCAGCCCTACTGTTGAAGCAGACAGTTCACTCGATTGTCTACTATAGTGCCCTATGTGGTAACGCATACTTGCTGTCATCAATGGTGTGTTCATGAGGAGTGAGACACACCTGACACTTAATCCTGTCCCACACACAACCTCCATTACACCAGTCATCACTCACAAAAATGACCACTGACATCTGTCCCGGTTTGGCTGATTTTCTTTCATTGGATGGAGCTTGGTCTTGTGAACTTTCATTCAAAGCTCTTCAATCTTTCCTGCATGTATGCAGCTGCATTTCAACGACTCTGCAACGCTTTCTATGAACCTACATGAACATAGTCCTGATTTACCTCTGACGCAAGCACATACTGTTATGCTTGTTGGCAGTGGTAGATTTATAGTTAGGGTTTAGGGTTTTTTGAACTTTGGTATGCAGCGGTATACAAAGTTTCTTTGCATGAGCTTGAGTTTCCGGTCTCCCCCTTTCGGATATGTTTGAATGAGAGTGAGTGAAGCACAAAATGTATAAACGATGTCCTTTGATAATGATTTGGGTTGAATTTAATGGAAAATATGCGAGTTTTCTAGGAGATTTGCGGTTAAGAAATACTCTGCATTCTGCAGCGCTGACATGAGTCATGTGATGACCCTTTAACTATAAATATCACTCACTTCATAGACTTCAATGTATTCTGCAGTGCTGACACGAGTCATGTGATGACCCCTTTACACGTATAAACATCACTCACTTCATAGACTTCAATGTATTCTGCAGCGCTGACACGAGTCATGTGATGACCCTTTAACTCGTATAAATATCACTCACTTCATAGACTTCAATGTATTCTGCAGCGCTGACACGAGTCATGTGGTGACCCTTTAACCGTATAAATATCACTCACTTCATAGACTTCAATGTATTCTGCAGCACTGACACGAGTCATGTGATGACCCTTTACACGTATAAATATCACTCACTTCATAGACTTCAATGTATTCTGCAGCACTGACACGAGTCATGTGATGACCCTTTAACTCTATAAATATCACTCACTTCATAGACTTCAATGTATTCTGCAGCACTGACACGAGTCATGTGATGACCCTTTACACGTATAAATATCACTCACTTCATAGACTTCAATGTATTCTGCAGCGCTGACATGAGTCATGTGATGACCCTTTAACCGTATAAATATCACTCACTTCATAGACTTCAATGTATTCTGCAGCGCTGACGCGAGTCATGTGATGACCCTTTACTCGTATAACTATCGCTCACTTCATAGACTTCAGTGTATTCTGCAACGCTGACACGAGTCATGTGATGACCCTTTACACGTATAAATATCGCTCACTTCATAGACTTCAATGTATTCTGCAGAGCTGACACGAGTCATGTGATGACCCTTTACTGCGTATAAATATCACTCACTTCATAGACTTCAATGTATTCTGCAGCACTGACACGAGTCATGTGATGACCCTTTACTCGTATAAATATCACTCACTTCATAGTCTTCAATGTATTCTGCAGCGCTGACACGAGTCATGTGATGATCCTTTACTCGTATAAATATCACTCACTTCATAGACTTCAATGTATTCTGCAGCACTGACACGAGTCATGTGATGACCCTTTAAACGTGTAAACATCACTCACTTCATAGACTTCAATGTATTCTGCAGAGCTGACACGAGTCATGTGATGACCCTTTATGCGTATAAATATCACTCACTTCATAGACTTCAATGTATTCTGCAGCGCTGACACGAGTCATGTGATGACCCTTTAACTCTATAAATATCACTAGCTTTAATCATTAATCATTGATCTTCACAATCATAAAAGTGACCAATTATGGTTTCAAAATGGCAAATTTCTCTGCAAGGTGAGGAGTTTGGATCCCTGAAATTATTATTTTTTCATGCATTTATTTATTTTGTTGAATTTGATCATTTTCCACACTAGTGGTTGAGAAACACTGCATTAAATGATGCAATGAGCACTGCATTTTATATAAAAGCAAACTACTCTGCAGAATGTCTTTTTTTAAGGGCAATAAAAATGAATCCTAATGAAATTATAATGATATGTTTCACTGACTGTACATATCATCTGTCATCAGATTTTCAAAAGCTATGGCCAGGTGTGCCATCCACCAATAATGTTAGAGCGAAAATAGCAGGAACGCCTATAAGCGACATACAGTACAGTAAAATTACTAGCGGCATCAAGTGACAGTGTCGCTGGCGGTGAACGGGACTTTAGTGTCCTTCGTTTATGTCCTCTATTCTTTTCTTTGTTCTTGTAGTGTGTTTGTATCTTTTGTTTATGTCTTTATTTCTTGTTTTTCTTTTTCACTGATTCGTCTTCCGTTGTATCGTTTCATAATGTCTTTCATTGTTTTATTCTTGTGTCCTCTGTTCTTCTTTCTTCCTCTCTTTTTTCTTTTTCTCCTTGAGTCTTTTGTTCAGTGTGTTTCGCCTTTCATGCTTTCTTTTTTCTTTCACTCATTTGTTGCTCATTTGTTCATGTCTTGTTCACACCTTTCGTTCTTGAATTCTTGTTTCACTTATTTCTTTTGTTTTTTTTATTTTTTTTATTTTGTTCTTTTTTCTTTTGTCTGTATAATTCATTCATGTCTTTTGACTTTCTGTGGTTCTTTCACTTGTTGGTTTGTATGTCAGTCATTTGTTTTTTTGTATGTCTTTTGTTATATTTTTCCTTTTGTTCTTTTTGTTTTGTATGTTTGTGTATTTTGTTTGTATTTTTCATTCATGTCTATTGTTTTTTATTTTCTTTTGACTTTTGTTTGTTCCATTCTTTTGTTCATGTATTTTGTTTGTTCCATATTTTATTCATGTCTTGCTTGTTCCATTCTTTTGTTCGTGTATTTTATTTGCTCCATCTTTTGTTCGTGTCTTTTGTTTGTACCATTCTTTTGTTCATGTCGTTTGTTTGTTCCATCTTTTGTTCGTGTCTTTTGTTTGTTCCATCTTTTATTTGTGTCTTTTGTTTGTTCCATTCTTTTATTTGTGTCTTTTGTTTGTTCCATTCTTTTGTTCATGTCTTTTGCCTTTTTTACTCTTGTTTGTTCCATTCTTTTGTTCTTGTCTTTTGTTTGTTTCATTCTTTTATTCATATCTTTTGTTTGTTCCATTCTTTTGTTCGTGTCTTTTGTTTGTTCCATTCTTTTGTTCGTGTCTTTTGCCTTTTTTACTCTTGTTTGTTCCATTCTTTTGTTCATGTCTTTTGTTTGTTCCATTCTTTTATTCTTGTCTTTTGCCTTTTTTTACTCTTGTGTGTTCCGTTCTTTTGTTTGTTCCATCTTTTCTTCATGTATTTTGTTTGTTCCATCTTTTGTTCATGTCTTTTGTTTGTTTCATTCTTTTATTCATGTCTTTTGTTTGTTCCATTCTTTTATTTGTATCTTTTGTTCGTTCCATTCTTTTGTTCGTCTTTTGTTTGTTCCATTCTTTTGTTCATGTCTTTTTTGTTCCATCTTTTGTTCGTGTCTTTTGTTTGTTCCATTCTTTTATTTGTGTCTTTTGTTTGTTCCATTCTTTTGATTGTGTCTTTTGCCTTTTTTACGCTTGTTTGTTCCGTTCTTTTGATCGTGTCTTTTGCCTTTTTTACGCTTGTTTGTTCCATTCTTTTGATCGTGTCTTTTTTGTTCCATTCTTTTGTTCGTGTCTTTTGCCTTTTTTATGCTTGTTTGTTCCATTCTTTTGATCGTGTCTTTTTTTGTTCCATTCTTTTATTTGTGTCTTTTTTGTTCCATCTTTTGTTCGTGTCTTTTGTTTGTTCCATTCTTTTATTTGTGTCTTTTGTTTGTTCCATTCTTTTGATTGTGTCTTTTGCCTTTTTTACGCTTGTTTGTTCCATTCTTTTGATCGTGTCTTTTTTTGTTCCATTCTTTTGTTCGTGTCTTTTGCCTTTTTTACGCTTGTTTGTTCCATTCTTTTGATCGTGTCTTTTTTTGTTCCATTCTTTTATTTGTGTCTTTTTTGTTCCATCTTTTGTTCGTGTCTTTTTTGTTCCATCTTTTGTTCGTGTCTTTTTTGTTCCATTCTTTTGTTCGTGTCTTTTGCCTTTTTTCCGGTTGTTTGTTCCATTCTTTTGATCGTGTCTTTTTTTGTTCCATTCTTTTGTTCGTGTCTTTTGTTTGTTCCATTTTTTTATTTGTGTCTTTTTTTCGGTCCATTCTTTTGTTTGTGTCTTTTGTTTGTTCCATTCTTTTGATCGTGTCTTTTTTTGCTCCATTCTTTTGTTTGTGTCTTTTGCCTTTTTTACTCTTGTTTGTTCCATTCTTTTGTTCATGTCTTTTGTTTGTTCCAGTCTTTTATTTGTGAATTTAGCATTTTTTACTCTTGTTTGTTCCATTCTTTTGTTCATGTCTTTTGTTTGTTCCAGTCTTTTATTTGTGAATTTAGCATTTTTTACTCTTGTTTGTTCTAGTTTTAATCTCTCATTCATGTACTCATTTTCTTTTGTTCTTGTTTTGTTTGTTCATGCCATTTTTTGTATCTTTAATTCATGTCTTTAATTCTTTTTATTTTTATTTCTAGTTTTTTTCCACTCGTTTGTCTTTTTTTGTATTATTTGGTTAATATCTTTCAATCTTTCTTTACTGCTTGTCTTCTGCTCTCCTGTAGTTCTTTTATGTCTCTCAACCTGTCAGCCCCATCTCTCTCTTTTCATTCTCTCTACATTTTTGTCTCTCTATCCCAGCCTACTATTTTCAAGCAGCTTGTTTTCTAGCTTCTCTTTGTGCCCCCCCCCCCCTTGATGTGAAGAGCATAGAGAGAAGCTGAGTTATCCTCTGTAGAGTGCCACCTTATCTCACATTAGACACATTTCTGCCAGGCTGGCCATCGTTTACCTCCTGGGGAGCCGTTGGCAGGAGCAGTCCGCCGGCACAGAGTGAGAGATGAGTGATTCGACTCCATGTACTCTCCAAACAGAGCTTGAGCCTCACACACACCGTCTTTCCTGAGCACTCGTCTTTTGTTTGCCATCGAGTGCTGAATCCACAGGATTGAGCAAATGAGCAAAATGAAAATAATCAAGTGGCATTTGGACGGTTAGGTTAATTGAAACGTGTGTTCTGACTGAACGCGACAAATTAAGACACAAGATGTTAAATAACCCTGTTTAATTAGCTCTGTTTACAACCCAAGATTCACTCAGCCAGTTTACCTGAGCTCTGTCCAAACACACACACTCGTACTACCACCTGCTAATATGCTGTAAAAGTAAATCTCAGCCTCAGACTGACCATCTGAACAAAAAAGGCAAGAGCTTTCTCAAAACTGCTGACTGCAATCGATTTAAACACAATTTCCGTGAGTTCTGTATTGTGCTCAGAGAACACATCTATGGACGGCTTATGGCAGGTCTGATAGTGATTGGACTAAAAAAATGTTTAAAGCAAGCTCAATCACAAGCTCCAGTCTAATTGGCTGTCTTGGCACAATTGACCCTTCACTTGGTTACTGTTGCTCACTCTGACAAGCTAGGAATGAATGGTAGATTTCTGTGATTGGCACAATGTCGCCACGACATTGCATTTTACATCAAGCCATGTGTCTGTTATTTACTGTCTGCAGTTTTGAATCAGAAGATGTTTGATTCTCAAATGAATCACTCTTTTGTTCTTTACAAAGTGGTCTAAATCGGTACGTGGTTCAATCTGAATAGCCCAGACAGCTTAAATTTAGCAAGCTAGTTTTATTGTGTAGCTTGTAGTGTAACTTGCTACTTACTCTAAAGTGTAGATTTCAGCTTAGCTAAGCTCATTTTTCTGTCGAGTAGTTGACTTTAAATATATATATTTTTTAAACTAAATATTTTGAGTAGGTTGCCCAAATCTGACAATAGCAAATATTGGATTGACTGCCTTAAAAATGGATCAAAATATGTGATTTTTTGTGCCGTCAGTCAATATTTGTTTTATTACAATTAATCGCTTCTTTTTCATAGTTAATTGCAAGTAATTGCCCATTATGATAGTACTGATATTTTACTCTAAATGTAATTATTTTCCTGTTAAAATGCTTTTATTTCCTCCTTAGGAGTTTTTTTAAATCACAATTAATCGCTGATTTTTCCGTAGTTAATCGCGATTAATCGCTGATTTTGAAAGTGCTTAAATTTGACTATATATACTTCTTTTCCTGCCACATTGCATTTATTTACTTCTTATTAGAGAAAACAAACAATATTTAACAATATAATACTTTATTAACAATGTTCAAATAAAGCCTTCAACAGTATAAATGTAGAAATGCACTAAAATTGCACCAATTCAAGTATCATTAATCGTTTCCCAAAGTCTAAGTGAGAGTTTGACAAATTGAAAGAACTAGTTTCCCCCACATAGGTTGCATATTCATTGCAATGGGCATCACATCTTTTAAACCCTCGTCCTCCACAATATATATCAGCCAGCAGACTGGGGCTATCCACTTTGGGATTCGCGTCAGGGTGTAAGGCGCCACTTTGAACTCCACATGAAAAGCGCTATAGACACAGTGGTCATGTCCATAATGTTATACTACCCATACTATTCTTACTGCTTTTGTCATATTTATCTATAACAGAAATAAATGGAAGAGAATTGTGACAGATTTAACACCTCTAAATATCAGGTAAAAAAACTAACTGTGTTTGGTCGCTTTGCATGCCTGTCTAAGTGGACATTTCTTGGCCAGAATGAGCTGAAGAGTGGACCACACTTCATGCTAAAAGTCAAAAGTCTTGCTTTGTGAGAATATTTTACTGCAGTTGAATGTCTGGTTATATTGAGACTGTGGTAGCAGGAAGTTGTTAGTGTGTGTTTTCTGTCAGCTGTGGGTGTAGCGGGGGCGACTCATCTGTTTGTTTATTCATTTCATTGGCATTGCATTAAATAATTCATCCATCTCTGCACCTCTCCTCACACCTTATTTTAATGATTCACCAGCTGTCGGTCTGTATGTGTGTGTGTGTGTGTGTGTGTGTGTGTGTGTGTGTGTGAGTGATTCTAGGCTCTCTCTATATCACATATGTGCATGTTGAATGCAGAGAGACACAGCTAAAGATTGTCAATAAAGTGAGTGTGTGTGAGCCACAGGCACTGGTCGGCACAGATTGCCCCGATGGGAAGAATTATCAGAGACACTGGTGTGTGTGTGTCTCCAGGCTTTAAGAATGTATGACAGCAGTGTGTCGTCCCGAACGCCATTGCGACAATCACACACACCACTGTCTCTCGGCGTCATTGAACAGGCAAGCATCACTAGTTCTGTTGCTTCTATTTAGGGATAGTGATTTAATAAAAACCATAACAATAAAGTAGGTTTCCGTTTTTATGTATTTTTCTTTTAAGCTTTTATATGTACAGAAATTACATAATGTATTGTTATGGTCCATTAAACCAATTTCTGAATGAATATGCCGGTAATTCAATGTATCATTTATTGGTATTTCTTCAACTTGAAGCACTTTCATGTCCCAGAGGGTGACTTTTAGGGGGCCTGGGTATGTCAGCGAGTAAAGACACTGACTTGCACCCCTGGAGTCGTGAGTTTGAATCCAGGGCGTGCTGAGTGACTCCAGCCAGGTCTCCTAAGCAACCAAATTGGCCCGGTTGCTAGGGAGGGTAGAGTCACGTGGGGTAACCTCCTCGTGGTCACTATAATGTGGTTCTCGCTATCAGTGGGGCGTGTGGCGAGTTGTGCGTGGATGCTGCGGAGAATAGCGTGAGGCCTCCACACGCACTAGGTCTCCGCGGTAACGTCTCCGCGGTAACGTGCTCAACAAGCCACGTGATAAGATGTGGGATTGACAGTCTCATACTCGAAGGCAACTGAGATTCGTCCTCCGCCACCCAGATTGAGGCGAGTCACTACGCCACCCCAAAGACTTTTTTAATTGTTTGTGTGTTGTTAGCTTAAGCACATTGTGACTTTGATAAAGATCACATTTAATGCTGAAAACCGGCTAATTATAAAGGGTTCACATACATTTTCTTGCCACTGTAAATACACTGTTAGACATTGTTAATTGAAATTTAAATAAAACAGTGAGAGTGTGAAAAATGGATTAACTAGACTTCACTTTCTAGTCCCATGCATGACGAAAGTGTTCAAATTTGATTAAAACAGTTCTTAAAAACACCCCCTCAGTGAAAATACCACCAGAAAGTGTGATCATACAAGTCTGTGTTCATCATTAACAAATCATAGATTCACATATCCATACCATCCACTAACTGCATAATGTTAGTGGACTGACTCATTATCCCGTCAGCAGTGATTTTCTGAAGGGCACATTAAAACCCCTCTTTTGTTCTGAATCATGATGTGTTTTTTGGCCAGAGGGTTGAAAATGTTCGTGTTTTGGTGGTCGAGGCATCTCTTTATCTTGGTTGTTGTCTCATGACATTAGACTATAGATTGAGGTTTATGAGGCGTTGCTTGAGAGAAATGGGGAATGATTGGAGTCGCCCGAGGACTGAGGCAGTCGCTCATAAAAAGATGTCATCCAGATGCTGGAGCGAGTGGTCAGTGACAGCTCTGTCGGGACGAGAGAGATGCATTTACACTGATGCTGTCATCTACAACAAGACATTTTTACAATCCGAAAGGACATGAGCCATTCATGGTTTTCACACCTGAAAAATGATTCATGCAACATTTGCTGTGTTTAAAAGGGTGGCATCATGGATAACACGATTCTTCTTTAAGATTTCAATGTGATATGTAGACATAATTAGTGAAGGGAGTCATAAGGAATTTAATATTTTGGGTTCTGATTCCTCTTAACGTTTCCGTTTCCTTGGTGACTCCATTAATGTTGTTTTTTAAATACATCTGATTCAAAAGAATTGGCTCATAAGAGTCATTTATTTGGGAATCGGGCTACATTGTTCGTGCTGTACGTTTCGCAGCATAGATTGAAAATAATTGGTTCATGAGAGTCATTTGTTTGGGAGTTGGGCTACACTGGTCATGTTGTATGTTTTGCAGCGTAGATTGAAAAGAATTGGTTCATAAGAGTCATTTGTTCGGGAGTTGGGCTACACTGGTCACGTTGTATGTTTTGCTGTGTAGATTGAAAAGAATTGGTTCATAAGAGTCATTTGTTCAGGAGTTGGGCTACACTGGTCACGATGTATGTTTTGCAGCGTAGATTGAAAAGAATTGGTTCATAAGAGTCATTTGTTTGGGAGTTGGGCTACACTGGTCACGATGTATGTTTTGCTGTGTAGATTGAAAAGAATTGGTTCATAAGAGTCATTTGTTTGGGAGTTGGGCTACACTGGTCACGTTGTATGTTTTGCAGCGTAGATTGAAAAGAATTGGTTCATTAGAGTCATTTGTTCTGGAGTTGGGCTACACTGGTCACATTGTATGTTTTGCAGCGTAGATTAAAAAGACTTGGTTCATAAGAGTCATTTGTTTCTGGAGTTGGGCTACACTGGTCACGTTGTATGTTTTGCAGCGTAGATTAAAAAAACTTGGTTCATTAGAGTCATTTGTTCTGGAGTTGGGCTACACTGGTCACATTGTATGTTTTGCAGCGTAGATTGAAAAGAATTGGTTCATTAGAGTCATTTGTTTCTGGAGTTGGGCTACACTGGTCACGATGTATGTTTTACAGCATAGATTGAAAAGAATTGGTTCATAAGAGTCATTTGTTTGGGAGTTGGGCTACACTGGTCACAATGTATGTTTTACAGCGTAGATTGAAAAAAATTGGTTCATAAGAGTCATTTGTTCTGGAGTTGGGCTACACTGGTCATGTTGTATGTTTTACAGCATAGATTGAAAAGAATTGGTTCATAAGAGTCATTTGTTCGGGAGTTGGGCTACACTGGTCACGTTGTATGTTTTGCAGCGTAGATTAAAAAGAATTGGTTCATAAGAGTCATTTGTTCTGGAGTTGGGCTACACTGGTCATGTTGTATGTTTTACAGCATAGATTGAAAAGAATTGGTTCATAAGAGTCATTTGTTCAGGAGTTGGGCTACACTGGTCACGTTGTATGTTTTGCAGCGTAGATTAAAAAGAATTGGTTCATAAGAGTCATTTGTTCTGGAGTTGGGCTACACTGGTCACGTATGTATGTTTTACAGCATAGATTGAAAAAAAATTGGTTCATAAGAGTCATTTGTTTGGGAGTTGTGCTATGTTGGTTGCACTGAATGATCCGATGTACATTCAAAATGAACGACTCATAAAAGCTGTTCATTTTGGAATTGGACTAAACTGGTCGAAACTGTATGTTTTGTGCTATAGATTAAAAAGAACCAATTAATACGATTCATTTGTTCGGGAATCGGACTACACTAGTCACACTTTGTTTCACGATTCTGATTCTAGTAGTGGTGTTGCAGAAATGATAGCCTCAGTCACCATTTTCTTTGCAAGGAAAGTGAATAGTGACTGAGGCTATCATTCTGCCTAACATATTTTGTGTCTCACATAAGAAAGAAAGTCATACAGGTTTGGAACAACATGAGGGTGAGTAAAGGGTGACAGCATTTAGATTTTTTATATTTATCTCTTGAAGCAATCATTGTTGTCAGGCAAAATCATTTTATTTAGCTGGAACATCTGATGTTCAAACTCTCTGTTACCATCTATCACTCATTCATGAAAGTGAACGGTCTGTCAAGAAGTCAACACATTATGTACGCTCCATTAAGGAAGTCAGTTCTGATAGTGTTTGCTGTTGACAATGTTTAGGTGTTTGTCTTTTTCTAAAGTTTCTAAAGTGTGACATTGTGCCATATTCTCCGGATGTGTGGCTGAACATCGAATGCAGCATGCCGAATCCATCCTCCGCTTTTGTCTTTTGTGCCACACAGCCTGAGTGCTTTTTAAAAGTGTTTGTTCTTTGTTTTGGCCTCACGCTGTGAAGATTTGAAATAACTAACTCTAATTTGCTTACAAAAACTGAGGGATTAAGTAAAAAGAATTGCTGGTTATCTGAACATTATTCTTTGTTGCAGATTTGTATGCATTTTGAATTGGCCCCACCCTCCATTATGACATCATAGTATACATAAAGGTCTCTCTTTGTATTTTAGAGCATATATTGAATGAGGACCACTTAGTTTTTGAAAGATTAATTCACCAAATAATTAAAATTTTGTCATCATTTACTCAAACCTCTAATTGTACCAAACCCGTATGACTTTCTTGATAACGTGGAACATAATAGATGTAAGACAGAATGTTCATGTTGTTCTTTTACACACAATGGAAGCATATAGTGACCGGGGCTGTTAACTTCATAAAAGATCAAGCACCATAATAATACCATTACGAGATTAATTTATTTACCTTAATTAACATCTTTTATTTGTTGTTGTATTGTTCGGCTTCATTGGACTGGGACTATAGTGCACCATTCAGGTCATATGGACTTCTGGTATGTGTGTTTTTGTCATTTCTGGAGAAAACTTTCTGCCAAGTTTCTTCTTTTGTGTTTGCATATTTGTATTTTTAAGTGAACTATTACTTATTTTCTATCTTTCTTTCTTTGACCTTTCCTTTCTTTTCTTCCTTCATTCTTTTCATTTATTATTCCTTCGTTCCTTCCTTCCTTCCTTACGCACTTCCTTCCTTCTATTCTATCGTTCCTTCCTTTTATTTTTATTTTACTTCCTTCCATCATTCTTTCCTTTCCTCCCTCATTCCATCTTTATTTTGTTTCTTCTTTTCTTCCTTTTTGCCTGTTTCCTTCCATCCTTCATTTTTCCTTTCTGCCTGTTTCCTTCCTTCCTTCATTTTTCCTTTCTTCCTTTCTGCCTATTTCCTTCCATCCATCCATTCCTTCCTTCCTTCATTTTTCCTTTCTGCCTTTCTGCCTGTTTCCTTCCTTCCATCCATCCTTCCTTCATTTTTCCTTTCTTCCTTTCTGCCTGTTTCCTTCCTTCCTTTCTTCCTTCATTTTTCCTTTCTTCCTTTCTGCCTGTTTCCTTCCATCCTTCCTTCCTTCATTTTTCCTTTCTCCCTTTCTTCCTTCATTTCCTTCCATCCATCCTTCCTTTCTTCCTGTTTCCTTCCTTCCTTTCTTCCTTCATTTTTCCTTTCTTCCTTTCTGCCTGTTTCCTTCCTTCCTTTCTTCCTTCATTTTTCCTTTCTTCCTCCTATTGTTCCTTCCATTTATTTGTATTTTACTTCCATCATTCATTCTTTCTTTCTTTCTTCCCTCATTCCGTTATGATTTTGAGCCTTCTTTTCATTCTTTCCTTCTATCTTTCTAGACTTCCTTTCATCCTTACTTCCTCCATCTTCCCTTCCTTCCTCTCTTCATCATTCTATCCTTCTTTCTTTCCTTCATCTTTCTTTCTTTCTGTTTTGGTTATTGGTGCAGCAGCTTGCAGCTGTCTACTTTGGTTGTGTTTAGAGGAATGCTGCACATGTCCGCCTCCGCTGTGTCGTTTGTCAATGTCACGCTGAACGTGTGAGGAAACTCACACATCTTTTGTTCAACTCCCTGGACTGCATGTTTTCCAAAAAGCCTGTGTTGATCCTCAGGTGGCGTTGCAGAGAGACGAATGTTAACTAATCCCACCGAGATGCCTCTCAAACTAGAAATCATCTGGAATGATGTCCCAAGAGTTGCTGATCCGAGACCAGCCATAGCATTCATTATGGAAAGTCAGGGATTCAAGTGGAGGAAACCGATCCTGGATGCTTAAAGGATCATTTGACATAATAATGAATCAAAAACACTTTTGATAGAAACCTCATAGATTTTGGGTCATGGGGATCAATTAACCAGTGGATAAAAATAGGGATACAAAATGTTCACTTTTGGTTGTGTACTTTTCAAAGTCTCAAAGCGCTGCATGTACTGTACATTCATGTATGTTGATATCAGTGATATCATTTCATATCTATGCATGTATTCTGCCTGGTGGGCTTATGTCTTCATACATTGATAAAGAGATTAAACATGAAGTATATATATGTGTGAACACAGCTCATCCTCTGATACATATCAGACTTATCTCTCTCTCTCTCTCTCTCTCTCTCTCTCTCTCTCTCTCTCTCTCTCTCTCTCTCTCTGTCCCTGGGTGGTCCGATAGATTTGTTGTGGTGGGCTGAGAGATGAAGGATGTCTTCATTCATCTGTCAGACATTATCTGACTACTTTTACTACCCAAAAGCTTCAGTGTTGAAGAATATATTGGGATTTAGTTTTATCTGCTATCACAGTCTGGCTTTTGACTGGGAATAGAGTCTGTTCCACTTTGCAGCATATTCTTTATTATATAAGGTCACGATAGTCTCTTTACGACATTGTTAACACTTTTAAACCTAAACGCTGAGCTCATCTTTTGGAGTTGACGAAGTTGCGTTGAATATGAAGTTCACACGGGTTCATTGAACACCATTCTCCCTCTCATCAACACCCAAATGCACAGATGTTCTTAAAATGGAAGCGATTGTTGGATTCTTTCTGGTCGATGTTGAATAATGGTCGTATGTGCTTTGCTTGGGTTTGTTGTTGTCATGGATACATCAGATAAAATCCCAGCGGAACCCGTGTTAATAAAGCCATCATCAGGAATTGTGACGTTTCTTGAATGCTGTCCTCCTCTTTCTAAAGATTTCTTCTTTTTACAAGCGAGGCTCTGCAGCCCTTATAAAATTCTCAATAGTTCTGCGGTGAAACGCTGACATTTATACAGTCCAGATTTCAACCGCTCAAGGTTAACTACAGTGACTGAACAGACGAGTGGTTTTATAGTGTGGGACATTACCAGACTGCACCCAGACAGACAAAAGCTCTGTTTGACGACATCTAATAGTCCTTACGTTAAGAATCAGGGGTTGTTTTAAGGACAAACTTGATTTTGCTTTGCCTTTCATTTTGCATATATGCATGAGGCTGGTCCATTCAGGTCCCTACAGCACTAAGATGAACAAACAATTGCATCATTTGCTTTTCTGTTCTCGCTCTCAGTGCGTCTGAAATCCGCTCAAATACTCGGATTTGGGATGGAAGTGTAATTTGAGAATGGAGTGTATAATTTCTTCTCTGAGCAAATGCAATGTTCAAAGAGTCTCTTTGGCTCCTTTCCAAACTGTGGTGTGCTGTCTTGTTTTCTTCTGTTTTCAAAGGCCTTCTTCGTCAGCATCCTAACTGTATAAGTAACTCATTTGGAATGCTCTACATAGGCAGCACCACTATGGTGACACTCAAGGGAGTCTCGACTTACAGTAGAGTGTAACAGTCTAGTTCTGGAAGTAAAATCCCATTCATTTTCTCCATAGGGTCATTTATTATTAACGATTACTTATAAACCTTCATATACAGACCTAATGCACCACCAATCAGAGAATGGCGTTAGCCAAAAGAGCTCTGCAGCGACCGCGCACTCCCATGACGCGCTGTGAATAACGCAATCAAATCGGTCCCCCTACATTCTCAGAATACTTTGCAATAAAATACAAATATATTGATCCTAGAATTATCAACAACTTGAAATCAATAGTTTTATATATATATATATATATATATATATTTGACATAATTCCCAATGCTTCATGGTATTGTAGTTCATTCAATTAAAGTATGCGTTGCGTATTCCGAAGTGAAAATACAATGTACGAGGTTCAAGCTGCTGCTGATATCTCACGATAGACACAGCATTTGTCAATTTAAATCCTTATTTCTTAGCCATCAAATTAAAGATATTAAATAATATATTTTTTACGGGAAATGTAAGCGCAGCGCAGTTCTAGCGGGAAGACTGGCAGCTGTACATCATCGCACCATTAGCTGGGTAACCCCTAGCCAATCACATGTAAGCCATTGCTTTATAAGTCTGCTCACAATCACATTGCTGTTTCAGTGTGCTAACACGGCAACCTCCACCACCCCACCACCACCTGTTGAGTCCCGTCCTGCACAGGGGTAGGCTCCTCGCCCCTGCCTCCTATCTCCGGCAGGATGTGACGGTTCGAGTACAACTTCTTCGGACTGCCAGACGGGGCCTACGCCAAAGAGAGACATTACTTACCTGTTTTATATTCATCAAATAAATGACATCTTAAATTTCACTCAAGTCTGCAAGTCTTCCTGATAGAACTATTTTCCATGTCGATTTCTATCGTTGACCTCCTCTCGTCTCCTGTTTTCTGTTTTATGTCTTTCTCGTTCCCTTCTCTGTTATTATTTTTAATGGAAGGAAGCATCGTATATCTTAGCATCCGTTTAAATTCTCTGGCTCAGCTGCTTTATTTGTTGTATAAATGTGACACTGAAGTGATGACACATACTGGTGTGATTCATATCAGCAGATTCAGCACTGATATAATAACAGGATAATATGAGCTAGCAGCGGCACATTCATCATTCTCAGGGCGTGTGAGTCGCCTGTCCGCCCACTGACACAAATAAAGCAAGCACGTTCTCTTCGTAATACAGACCCTACGCCAGCACGATCCACCCGACCCAGGACACTGGAGACAGATGGAAATGACCAGACTGTGATGATGCAAGTGCAGTGAAAACTGCTGATCTGTGTGCACACTGACTGTAACTGCTATGTTTGGAATGTGCTAGTGTGCTGTACTGCAAGAAATAAATAATAATAAAACGTTAACTTTAACTTAATCAGTAAAAACATCTAAACATCCCTAAAACAAGAGAAATGGAACTTGTCAGCAAGTTCAGTTCCCATTGGGGTAAGAACAATAAACTTAAAAGAATGCTCCAGATTAAAGTTAGATTAATCAAAAAAGCAAAAATGAGTTGAAGTGAAAGGGACCAGTTCATAAACATCCAGATACACACGGTTTCAACAGTATAGTCACAATATGTAAACATCATACAAGTTAACATGGTATTAGGGTGATAAAATAAGGGATTTATCATATCAAAAGGTTTACCATCGTACATCATGACAACACATTTTTAATATTGGAAATAACTTTACACAGATAACCACAGAGTGAGGTTTAGGGGGGTGAGCGTAACGGGAGCCAGCTGGTAAGTAGCTGTGCAGTGTGTAAACCTCACTAGCGACTGACGTTATAGGCTGTAGCCTTTAGCCTCCTCATGCTGGAGACGCTGGTTCGAATCCTGCTTGGATCTGGCTGAGCAGGTGCCATGACTAGATGCAAGTGATGTTAAGGGGGGTGAGTGTAACAGGAGCCAGCTGGTAAGTAGCTGTGCAGTGTATAAACCTCACTTCCCTGGCCTCAAGAGGCACACTAGCGACTGCCGTTATAGGCTTCAGCCTTTAGCCTCCTCATTAGCATGGCCGCCTCCCATGCTGGAGATGCTGGTTCGAATCGGTTACAGTGGTGCCATGACCCGGATGCAAGAGAGGTTTAGGGGAGTGAGTGTAACAGGAGCCAGCTGGTAAGTAGCTGTGCGGTGTGTAAACCTCACTTCCCTGGCCTCAAGAGGCGCACTAGCGACTGATGTTATAGGCTTCAGCCTTTAGCCTCCTCATTAGCACGGCCCTGCTGGTTCGAAACCTGCTCTGAGCTGGCTGAGCAGGACCGGTTACAGTGGTGCCATGACCCGGATGGAAGTGAGGTTTAGGGGGGAGGGTGTAATGGGAGCCAGCTGGTATGTAGCTGTGCAGTGTATAAACCTCACTTCCCTGGCCTCAAGAGGCGCACTAGCTACTGACGTTATAGGAATCCTTTAGTCTCCTCATTAGCACAGCCCTGCTGGTTCGAATCCTGCTCTGAGCTGGCTGAGCAGGACCGGTTCCTCTGGTGCCATGACCCAGATGGAAGTGAGGTTTAGGGGGGTGAGTGTAACGGGAGCCAGCTGGTAAGTAGCTGTGCTGTGTATAAATCACACTTCCCTGGCCTCGAGGCGCACTAGCGGCTGATGTTTAGCCTCCTCATTAGCACGCCCGCCTCCCATGCTATATCCCATCCCATTCAGTCATATATGTGTAAACCTCACTCTCCTGACCACAAGTGGTGCACTAGCAACTAACGCTAGGGGCTGTAGCCTTTAGCCTCCTTGTTAGCACACCCGCCTCCCACGCCGGAGAGTCCCGTACGGAGCGGGGCGAGTAAGGCCGGTTACATATGTAACCTTATAAAAGTTGTTTTATTCTACATGGAGAGGGTCCATACATGGGGGCTGCCATTTTAGAATCACATGACCAGCCAAATTCTACTTGCTTAATCTCAGTAACCGTCCTGTTATTTGACACTTTCACTCGTTGATTAAAGTAATCATGGCTGACTGTGAATACTTAATTTCTACAATGGCATCTGAAACTGAAAACTATTGATTTTAAATTATGCTGCATCCAAGACACTAGGTGTCAGTGTAAGTCCAAGATGACACAAAGAAGTGCACCTTTTAAATGGGACCTATTATGCAAAATTCACTTTTACATTTGTACATAACTGTGAGTCGGCAGTGTGTAAAAGTCCACCCACTCCTCTTTATTATATGTCTATTAATCAAAAACAGTGTCAAAATGAACGGCTTTCGTTTCTGTTCTAAAGTGATGTCACATTAGAGTGGCGGGAGAGTAGCAGCTCATTTGCATTTAAAGAGACACACACGAAAACAGCGTGTTTTTGATTCCACCCAAAAAGAGGCATTTACAACATGGTATAATAAATGATCCGTGGGGTATTTTGAGCTGAAACTTCAGACACATTCTGTGGACACCTGATACTTATATTACATCTTGTAAAAAGGGGCATAATAGATATCCTTTAAGTGTCTTATGTTTTGGTGGTCTGTTTTGGAATCAATCAAAAACTAGATGTTTAGAAATATTCCAGAAATCACTTCCATTGTAAGTGCCTCACTGTAACCCAGATTTTAGCTTTTTTTTACAGAAAATAATCAACATTATACCAAAAATGCTGTCAATTGTTTTGATCCTGGAATATTCCTTTAAAATAGCAGTTGATATGACTTCCAGTTCATTTGTCACACTGGAAATAAAAGGTCAGGTCAGTGATCGCATTGTGGGATATGGTGTATACAGTGCATTTTAGCAAGTAGGTCATCTGGATTTTCCATGCATACAGACAATTTCCATATTGCCCACAGTGTGATAGTTTGTTACACCCATTGTTTTGGATACTGGTGTGTTGATCACTGCTAGATTTCTTAAATGTCCTTGTTAACCAGCTTCATCAGACAGACCACCAGCTAAACCAGCACAAAAACCAACATAAACCATTTGGAACAGCATGGAAATTTATGGGGCTTTTCCACTGCACAGTACAACTCGACTCTGCTCGATTTTTGGGGTTTTCCACTGTGGATAGTACCTGGTACCTGCTACTTTTTTTTAGTACCACCTCGGTAGAGATTCCAAGCGAGCCGAGCCGATACTAAATGTGACCTAAAATCCTGCAGATCACTGATTGTTCAGAGAGAATCGTCACTACCAGCATCACTGGATTTGCACCATGGGACATCAACCCGCTAGTTTAAAAGTTAGCAACAGCGAAAGCAGTATCATTTGTTCACGTGACTTTCAAATGGTTAAAAAAGAAATGGCTGTACGCAAAACCACGCCGTGGTCAATAAACGAGGTGCAGACGGTCCACTTGTTAGCGATGAGCGAAACCATAAAGTCTCTCAGGAAGTGTCTCAGCTGTTGGCCGCACACGGCTACCACCGGACCTACCAACAATGAAGGGAAAAGTAAAAAAACACTTAAAAGTGACTACAGAACCATCAAGGAAAAGTGGAAGTGGTTCGACCAAATGGACACTCTCTAAACCGGCGAGCAATGGGAGGGAGAGTGCCCTGGACTGGCGTTGATCCATGATGGAGGATGGTACGTTTTGTTACGTTAACTCTATATTCTGCTTGAAAGCTTCACTTTATTTAGTTGAGCAGCTACTGGAAGCTTCTGAAACAACCAGACCAATTTAACTGTTACACTTGTGTAAAATCACCATGCAACAACTGCTTTATGCAGCACAATGAGCTAGTAGCTAACAGCTAGCGGTTGTGTTATTGTTTTGGTCAGTTTGTGTCGTGTTTAATATGATGTCATGGCAGTAGAGGCGGTACAACTATGACGATCAGCCTATAATCCCACCCACGTTGATGCAGCACTAAACTGCAGTGGAAATGCAAGCTCAGAAACGTAAAGCGAGTAGAGTCGAGGCGAGTCGAACCGTAACGTGCCGTGGAAAAGAGCCATTATTCTGGTGTAAACTGGTCTTTTAAGAATGGTTCCAGAGAGGTTAGTTTAGATGCTTTCAATTTAGACGCTAAAGGATAAAGGATTTCTAAAGGATGCAACAGCAGCTTTCTATTATCTGGGTTTGGATTCTTCACGCGTCTCAGCAATATTCATGCTGTGAGTTGTCATAAAACAACAGAGTTTCTCTGTCGTGCTGATTTTAAATGGCTTATTAGGCCATTATATTTACATTTCTTGTCTTTGCATTCCCTCTCTATAAGCATCCGGCACTAGTTTCCACCAAACTTTCACAGTAACTACTCAATGAGACAATTGTTGGCATACAGTGAGAGTATGAATTTGGATAGCATAGATGAGATCATTTGCTCTTTGAAAAGTTGATGAGAAGCTTTTTCATGAGTTCATATTGAGATCTCTGACATTTGATTGTGTCTTTTTGTCAGGGAAAACATGTGAGAATCCGAAGACTTTATCACAAGTCAAAATTTGCTCTCTCAATAGACCTTTTTCACAGACTGTGATGACGCATTTCTGCCTTTTTTAGCAGCGTAAATCTAGTAAACTTTTTATGTCAATTTTTTTAAACATGAGTGTAAGTTTTTTTTATTTTTTTTTTATTTAACCTTTATTTAACCAGGAAAGTCCCATTGAGGTTAAAAACCTCTTTTTCAAGGGAGTCCTGGCCAAGAGGCAGCAAAAACACAATCAATTACATTTATAAAGGTTATACAACACAAATAATTAAAAACATTTACAATTTAAACAGGTCAATTCAGGTTCTCTCAATCTGGACTTAAAAGCATTTAAGGAAATGAGTTCAGATAATTTCAAGTCTTTTTGCAAAAAGTTCCATGCAGAAGGAGCGGAGTAGACAAAAGCCCTTTTCCCCAGTTCTGTTTGGGCAAATGGAACAAAGAGCAGCAAGTGATCATTTGATCGCAATGAATAAGAACCAACACTTCTCCATGTGATTAAACTACTGATGTAGGATGGCAACAGACCAAGCATGGCCTTATAGATAAAAATATGCCAATGCCCTGATCTGCTGTTGGACAACGATGGCCATCCCACTCTGGAATATAATTCACAATGATGGGTCAAATTTTTACAATTCGTAATAAATCTCAGAGACGCATGATAAACAGTGTCAATCTTATGCTGACATTGTGCTGAAGCGGTCCTATACACCAGGTCACCATAATCTAAGACAGATAAAAATGTTGCAGTGACTAGATGCTTTTTTGTTTAAAAGAAAAACTAAATTTATTTCGAAAGAAAAAAGACAGTTTAAGTTTGAGTTTCTTCACAAGGTTGTCTATATGAGGTTTAAAAGTGAGAGCATCATCAAGCCAAATGCCAAGGTACTTATAAAAATGAACCACCTCTATGACACTTCCAGTCAAAGTGAACACAGAAGGAGGAACTTTATAAAACTTCTTAGTATTACTAAACAGCATCAGCTTGGTCTTATCAGCATTGAGAACCAGTTTAAGCTGCATAAGCGTGTGTTGAACCACATCAAAAGCTTTCTGCAAAGACTCAACCGCTTTAGCTGGGGACGATCCAAAACAATAAATAATCGTGTCATCAGCATAGAAATGCATATTAGCATCCGACACATTTTGGCCCAATTCATTTATATACATAATAAACAGGAGAGGACCCAATATTGAGCCTTGTGGCACCCCCTTGTGGATCTTCACTAATGCAGAACATAGACCATCACATTTAATACACTGAGTCCTGTCATTCAGATAATTCATGAACCAGGAAACTGCACAATCAGACAATCCCAAACAAAGAAGCCTATGCTTTAAAACAGCATGGTCCACTGTGTCAAAAGCTTTCGACAGATCAAGAAAAAGTGATGCACAGAATTGCTTTCTATCAAGGGCGACAAGTATGTCATTAATTACTTTTGTAACAGCAGTGATGGTACTGTGCTTTTTCCTGAAGCCTGATTGCAGTTTAGAGAGAAGTTCATTTGAGTATAAAAACTCTTTTATTTGGTCTGAAACAAGGGATTCTAAAATTTTTGACAAAACACATAAATTAGATATAGGCCGATAGTTAGTTAAAACTGCTGGATCACCTCCTTTAAACAAGGGAGTAACAAAAGCTGACTTCCAAACTGATGGTATTTCATTATTTTGAATTGACAAATTAAAAAGAATTGTAAGGGGCTCAGCAACAAAATCAGCCGCCTTATTCAAAAAATAAGGCTCTATTAAATCTGGTCCAGGAGGTTTTCTGTGATCTAACGCTTTAAGAGCTCCATGCACCTGCTGCACAGTAAAAGAAACAAAATTACAAAGCTCTCCAGAAAACACTGGGGAGTATGTGCATGGAGTGACAGCGACTACTCCTGTCGACTCGGACAGAGAACCAACTGATACAAAATGCTCATTAAAGCAATTTAAAACATCAACTCTGTCGTAGACTGGGAGAGAGTTGTTTAAGACAAATTTTGGGAGGGCTTCATTACTTTTATTCACAGATAGAGACTTGATGACTTTCCAAAATTTCTGTGGATTATTGAAATTTTCACTTGTGACTGATAAATAATATTCTGATTTAGCCTTTTTAATAAGAGAGGTACATTTGTTTCTTAGTTGTCTGAAAATGGACCAGTCAGTGGCAGAATCACCATTTCTAGCTTTAGCCCATGCCACATTTCGCTGATGGATAATGTCTGACAACTCTGGAGAAAACCAAGGGTTTTCCCGTCCCTTCACTCTGTGCTTTGTCCAAGGAGCATGTTTATTTACAATATTCTCAAAATTCTCCTTGAAAAGTGTCCAGGCAAGTTCAACATCAGGCAACAGGCCAAGCTGTCCCCAGTTAATCAAAGATAAATCATGATGATAGGCTTGTTCTTTAAAATTTTTCAAATTTGTCTTTCTAATAATTTGCGATTTACATTTGGGTATTTTACTGCCTCTCGAAGTAGCAATAACACAATGATCACTCAGATCATTACAAAAGACACCCATAGATAAAACTTTATGAGGGACATTTGTTAAAATCAAGTCAATTAAAGTAGATTTGTCAGGATTTTTGAGATTAGGCCTTGTAGGTACATTTACCAACTGGCTAAGACTGATAGAATCACAGAAAGATTTAAATTCATCAGAAACAACATTTAGCCAGTCCCAATTCAAGTCCCCGGCCAATAAAAATTCCCTATAGTTTAGTCTGGACAAAAGAAGCTTTAAAGATGATAAAGCCTCCCTGGAGGCCGATGGAGGTCTATAACACCCCACAACAGTTATTGAAAGGGACTTAAATATTTCAACATTTAAGGCCAAAAACTCCATTTGCCTGCAGAGAGACTCAGACAAAACAACTGATGCACCAAATCTTGACTTAACATAGAGTTTATAACATTATACTTAAAAAATGAATTACCACAGCTGCGAGGGGGTTTCTATTACAGCTGCTGAGAGAGTGACAGCAAATTTGACAGTAAAAAGTCTTAATCCTTCATGCTCTTTGTTTTTTCTTCTGGAAGTCTTTCAGAAGCTGAAAAGCACAGTAAAGTGTACGTATATCGCTACAAAGAGGTCTGCGCTTTCCCAAAGGAGGAAGGTGATTTTATCGTATGTAACAGAAATGATATCTGTTCCTTTATGCCAGTGGTTCTCAACCCTGTTTTTGGAGGTCCCCCAACACTGCACATTTTGGATAGCTCATCAGCTCGTTAGTGGAGACTCCAAGACCTGAATTGGGCGTGTCAGTAAAGGGAGATATACAAAATGTGTAGTGTAAAATTGGCATTTCATGTACAGGCTGAAGCGCAATTGCCCTTGTGTTCCGTCACCAATCAGGATTTCTGAGTAAACTTTGCGTCGCCTTTGAAGGAGTCCATTGTGAAGGTAGTACAAAGTAACATTTATCTTTAATAATGCTCTCATAGTGAATAACAAGCACAATAAAGCCTCTACAACTTGATTGTTTTGGGTTGAATGGATCACATGACTGCATCACAAGACAACAAATATGTCATTGTTTTCAGATATCTATCCTGTGGATGGGGACCGGTCCGGGGACGGAAACATTTGAATACGCGAAGACGACACTACCGCCTTGCGTGGCAGCTGGTGACACACCATCATGGGTGAATTAGTCACAATGTAAATACCGCTAAGTTTAAAAAGGCGCTATATAAGTGCAGACCATTGTTTGTTAATTTATATTACATGGTTCCTTAAACGTAGGGTGGCAGTTCATCGCCTTCCAAGTCATGCGCTATAATAAAGTGTTTTAATTTGAGGAACATGGTGAAAAGTAAGTGTTTATGAACTGATAATCTGCCGTTTTAATCGTGATTTTTGTGAAAGAGAATAAAAGTCGTGGTTGTAGCACCTCTAGTGGTCATTTCACCAGGAAACTGACGGGATGTGTAAAACGAGCCAAGTAAAAATCATTTAGCAAAACTTTAGGAATAGTAACGTGATTCTATGAGACCACAAATCTCTATGTTTAGCTGAAACTATGGTTACCATTCTGATTTTTGTTGGGATGATATTAGACTTAGAGTAATGAGGCTAAGAAACATCTTACTTGGACTTACTCGCTCTCTGTGTTTTTCTCTCTTGAAGAAGTGGCTGTACGTGCGGAGCCACCTTTGGTTTCCAGGGGCAACGGGAGCACTTGGCTGTCAAGAGACCTCATGTGTGCAAGTGTTCGCAGGATGAACATTAAACGGCACGTTTGCTTTGAAGTGAAGCTTTTACTCGCGTTAGACACGCCACCGTCAAGAATCAGCAAAAATTACATTTCAAGGATTTCAAATAATCCTTCGTTTATCCTTAAACATTCACTGACCCACCCAAGAAATGCAGCAGCCAGATCGTTGTCACAAAATGCATTGCATGATATGAAACCTTAAAATCTATTTATTTTCATTTTTTGGCGTAAATCTGATTTTAAAATGTGGTTAATGCACAAAATAATGTAGTAACAGCTTTGAAATAGCATACTACTACATACGTGTATGCTATATACAATATCATACATCTTACTATTTCTGCAGTATTGTACTGTTTGAAACGTTTATCGTTGCATAAGACATTCGGTTTCACGTGGTATTTTTAAAAACTAGTAGAGAGTACACAGTATAAACAGTATGTTGGTTTGGTCTTCATTAGAAACATCTCTATGGTGACGGTCATTCTGGTTTTCTCAGTCCTTTTGTCACAAATAGATTGTTTGACTTTTCGATTGCTCAATTGTCTCTCGCGCTGATCTCTCAAAGCATTGTGCTAAATCAAACGGTGTATCTCTGTGACAGATGGGCAGGTCTGCCAGTGGGGCTCTTGTCAGTTTGTCCAGGCTTTCATGAGGTTTGAGGAGGGATCTCACGCTCTTGCTTTCATGCCCCTGTGGAGCTTTCAAGAAGAAAAACGTCTCGAAGCATCAGAATTTGTGCCCAGAAGACTCCTGAATGAACCAAAGACTGTTTTATCTGCTCTGAGCTAAATCTTGAAATCGTAGAGCCTGTGTTCATCTTGAGGTTAGTCTAGTAGCACTAGTTCGACTTTTGACTATCAGAATAAAGTCTGGTCTATATTGCAGCTTACTCTGGTAGACCAACTACATTTTTATCACAGCAAATTACATAAATAATATGAAATAATAATTTTCTCAATCAGTATTTTTTTCCCGTAAAAATATCTAAACATCCTTGGAAAAAGATACATTTGCTCGAGATGCAAAGTTTTGTAATATTATAAGATATTTGTAATTATTTTCTCTATTTTTACTTAATGTTTTTTGTAAGAATAAATTAATAATTTGTCGATCGCGGCCCTTCCTAGGCAGATCGCTTCACTGGTTACAGCTACAGCCAATCGAGTGCTTGTCGATCGCGGCCTGTCCAAGGCAGATCGCTTCACCGGTTACAGCTACAGCCAATCGAGTGCTTGTCGATCGCGGCCCTTCCTAGGCAGATCGCTTCACCGGTTACAGCTACAGCCAATCGAGTGCTTGTTGATCGCGGCCCTTCCAAGGCAGATCGCTTCACTGGTTACAGCTACAGCCAATCGAGTGCTTATCGATCGTGGCCCTTCCAAGGCAGATCGCTTCACTGGTTCAGCTACAGCCAATCGAGTGCTTGTCGATCGCGCCCCTTCCAAGGCAGATCGCTTCACTGGTTACAGCTACAGCCAATCGAGTGCTTTTCGATCGCGGCCCTTCCTAGGCAGATCGCTTCACCGGTTACAGCTACAGCCAATCGAGTGCTTATCGATCGCAGCCCTTCCAAGGCAGATCGCTTCACTGGTTCAGCTACAGCCAATCGAGTGCTTGTCGATCGCGCCCCTTCCTAGGCAGATCGCTTCACTGGTTACAGTTACAGCCAATCGAGTGCTTGTCGATTGCGGCCCTTCCTAGGCAGATCGCTTCACCGGTTACAGCTACAGCCAATCGAGTGCTTATCGATCGCAGCCCTTCCAAGGCAGATCGCTTCACTGGTTCAGCTACAGCCAATCGAGTGCTTGTCGATCGCGCCCCTTCCTAGGCAGATCGCTTCACTGGTTACAGCTACAGCCAATCGAGTGCTTGTCGATCGCGGCCCTTCCTAGGCAGATCGCTTCACCGGTTACAGCTACAGCCAATCGAGTGCTTGTTGATCGCGGCCCTTCCAAGGCAGATCGCTTCACTGGTTCAGCTACAGCCAATCGAGTGCTTGTCGATCGCGGCCCTTCCTAGGCAGATCGCTTCACCGGTTACAGCTACAGCCAATCGAGTGCTTGTTGATCGCGGCCCTTCCTAGGCAGATCGCTTCACTGGTTCAGCTACAGCCAATCGAGTGCTTGTCGATCGCGGCCCTTCCAAGGCAGATCGCTTCACTGGTTCAGCTACAGCCAATCGAGTGCTTGTCGATCGCGCCCCTTCCAAGGCAGATCGCTTCACTGGTTACAGTTACAGCCAATCGAGTGCTTGTCGATCGCGGCCCTTCCTAGGCAGATCGCTTCACCGGTTACAGCTACAGCCAATCGAGTGCTTGTCGATCGCAGCCCTTCCAAGGCAGATCGTTTCACTGGTTCAGCTACAGCCAATCGAGTGCTTGTCGATCGCGCCCCTTCCTAGGCAGATCGCTTCACTGGTTACAGTTACAGCCAATCGAGTGCTTGTCAATCGCGGCCCTTCCTAGGCAGATCGCTTCACCGGTTACAGCTACAGCCAATCGAGTGCTTATCGATCGCAGCCCTTCCAAGGCAGATCGTTTCACCAGTTACAGCTACAGCCAATCGAGTGCTTGGCTACAGCAGCACGTGCACAGTGATGCTGTGTCTGACAAGAAGCGACACTCGTCAAGCTGAATGACATGTACCGACCGACTGAATGAGAAGAGCGTGTTTTTCGTTCACTCCGGCATCGGTATGTGATTCTACCTTCTTCATCTTGGAGAGAAAAGGACGGAACAGCTATTATTAATGTGTAAAAGTGACTGATATTTATACACATTAAGGGGCTTTCGTATGATTCGCGACAGCACTGCCAGATACGTCTATGAAGTGATGCGTCAAGTGACGAACTTTTCACACACATGAACGAACATGAAATGTAATCGTTTCTGAATAAGAATTCAAATCTGTTCTCGATTTCCAACCCTAATGAAATGGTCTTAAGATTCTCATCTTGCCCAATGAAGCTGTCATCAAATGAACCACTCAAAAAATAAAAACATTGAAAACTTTTCCATGCAATTGAATTACATTATCACAACAAAAATATATATTTGTTTGAATGGATTTGATCTAGTCTTGTTGTGTGAACTTAGTTATGAACTAGTTAAAAATATATCATAAGTCATCATTTAAATTATGTTGAGGCAACGTAACTTTCACCATTTTTAGCTTTTGACCTATCACTTGTTATTGCAGTTGTACAGATTTGTGTGCTCATAGTCTCATATAAAGGTCGACAAGCAGCAAACATCCTTTTTTTTGTGCAAGTGATCTTCGTTGCTCTTTACAGGCCAGAAGAATTCTGTAAACATACTCTATGGGCATGCATCTATTCTGATCTGTTGTACAGTAAATAGACCGGTTGAATGTATTATAATTGTGCATGTTTCTTATCTGTATATTTAGAAGCAGCTCTTGATGTTCTTGCATCTAGATTCTGTTTTAAAGCAGCTGATCATAAAATAACTGTGAGACGCTCAGTGTCTGATTTCCTATACAGAGCTTTGATCTAAACTCAATCAACAAGAGATTCAGATTTTAAAGGGCTGTGTCGAGAAACCTGCTGCCTGCTTCTTCAAATTAGAGTCTCCATTAAATGAACCTTTCCTCCCCTTCTGTGTTGCTTCCCTTGTGTGATTATTGGGCCATTTCCTCCTCATCTCTGTAAGCGAGAAAGATATAATGCGGCTGGTGTTTTTATTAGAGACTTTGCTGGGCTGATGGACCGGGTCGAAAGCGTACTCTGATAGAGATAGTGATTATGCCGATGTCTCTCTTGTATTTGATGTCTTTTTTCTGTTCCCTCTGAAATAATGATGCCCCAGGACTCCAATTGTAATATGCAGATGGGGTAGAAGTAATTACAGCAACCACTTTCCCCTGTCATCTTTGTCCCAGAGAGGCTGCATCATGAGAGATTTTGTGAAGGGAGAACACGCCAGCGAAAAAATATCACGGATGCACTCAGCCTTCCACTTGTTAAATCGATCAGGATACACAGAAATAAAGCATCAAGCATCAAGATAATCAAAGCAAATACGGTTCAAACATATCACAGATTTATCTGTTTATATAATTGACTACAATTCCCCTTTTACCTCATGAATTTCATCCCTAAAATGCTCTAAATTGTGAAGAATTAAGCTATTTCACAATGTTAGGGTTTTGTGAGTGGTTTCCAGGTCGTTGCTATGTAATTGCTAAGGTGTTTGGAGTGGTTGCCAGGTTGTTGCTATGTAATTGCTAAGGTGTTTGGAGTGTTTTGAGTGGTAGCCAGGTCGTTGCTATGTAATTGCTAAGGTGTTTTGAGTGGTTGCCAGGTCATTGCTATGTAATTGCTAAGGTGTTTGGAGTGTTTTGAGTGGTTGCCAGGTTGTTGCTAGGAATTGCTAAGGTGTTTGGAGTGTTTTGAGTGGTTGCTAGGTCATTGCTATGTAATTGCTAAGGTGTTTGGAGTGTTTTGAGTGGTTGCCAGGTCATTACTATGTAATTGCTAAGGTGTTTGGAGTGGTTGCCAGGTCGTTGCTATGTAATTGCTAATGTGTTTGGAGTGTTTTGAGTGGTTGCCAGGTTGTTGCTATGTAATTGCTAAGGTGTTTGGAGTGTTTTGAGTGGTTGCCAGGTCGTTGCTATGTAATTGCTAAGGTGTTTGGAGTGTTTTGAGTGGTTGCTAAGTGGTTTCTTACTGGCTCAAGTCAAACTAGCACACAGTAACACCACTAACGACACATGCACATGAAATAGCATTAGCAAGGTAGCATTCTCCTTACAATTCAAAAGTAAAATGATCATACAAATGTTAAATATTGTACAGTTCAGCCTGGATTATAGCAATACTACACATTCTGCTTCATTTATAGCAGGTGAATGACTTTAATCAGAATTTTAACCATATGACATGTGAAAGTTCTAATTTTGTTTTACATTAAACTGGTTTTAGTACCTTTAGACAAACTATAAAAAGAAATGCATTAGGCTTTAAAGGTCATTATCCTCCTGAGGCCCAGCAATTTATTTTTGTGTAGGACATTTGCTATTTAGTTTTTCTTAGCCCGTACATGCTACAGGGGTGAATTTTGGGGTATGATCAGAGGAATGTTTGAGAGTTTGGCCATGACAACTTCCTCTCCTTGCTCTATAAATATGGATTGAAATAAGCAATACACCATTTTTATCATATGTATTTTATGTACCAAACACAACACTACATGCCTGTTGTATCATATTTAAATGTATTGATTTCAACAAGCTTTTTCAATAAAATAATATACAGAATTTTTACCAAGCATAAGGTGCTTATATTCAGCAAATACTTATTTTATAATATCAGTAAAACATGATCATTATTGCCAAAAACGAGTGCAAGGGGGCCTGGGTAGCTCAGCGAGTATTGACGCTGACTACCACCCCTGGAGATGTGAGTTCAAATCCAGGGTGTGCTGAGTGGCTCCAGCCAGGTCTCCTAAGCAACCAAATTGGCCCGGTTGCTAGGTTTGTTTCATCATTCCACTTGTTTCTCCTATCACTAAAAAAAAAAATTCCTTGTGTAGGTGAGAACACTTGGCAATAAAGCTCTTTCTGGTTCAGAAATATTTTTCCCAGTAGAGTTGTGGAATGTCATGGTTGATTTTTTTTGGAAAGCAGTGGCTTCCTTTGTGGTGTCCTGCCATGAACACTATGCCTGTTTAATGTTTTCCATATAAAAGACTCCAAAAAGTTCCAATGCTTCCTTCAAGTCTTTAGCTGTCACGCTTGGATTTTTATTTTTACCTCATTGAGCATTCTGCAGTGCAGTGCAGAGTCATCATGGCTGGACAGCCACTTCTAGTGAGAGTACCCACAGTACTACATCGCCTCCATTTATAGACAATTTGTCTAACTGTGGAGAGGTGAATATCTAAACTCTTCAAGATAACTTTGAAACCCTTTCCAGCTTCATGCAAAGCAACAATTTTTGATCGAAGGTCTTCTGAGATCTCTTTTTTGTGAGGCATGCATGGTCCACATCAACAGATGCTTCTTTTGAATAGCAAACTCAAAATGTTTGAGTGCTTTTTATACATCAAAGTAGCTCTAACTTGTAGCTTTAGTAATAAAGGTCAAAAAATAAGTGTTCATAAGTCCTAATCATCTGCTGTACTCATGATTTGTGTGAAAGTGAATAAAACTCACAGTTGTTGTTGCGCTCTAGTGTTCATTTCACCATGAAACTGCAGCGAAGCATAGTACTCCGTTTGCGAAAATGTTGTTATATTAACGTATATTTTAGAAGAATATGTTCTCAATTGTGTCTCCTCAAGTTTCAGAAGAGATCTCAACAATGTCTCAAACGGACCAGATTTAGCTATATATATATACACACACACTGGCAGCCAAAAGTTTGGAATAATGTACAGATTTTGCTCTTATGGAAAGAAATTGGTACTTTTATTCACTAAAGTGGCATTCAACCGATCACAATGTATAGTCAGGACATTAATAATGTGATAAATTACTATTACAATTTAACAAACTACTTCAAAGAGTTCTCATCAAAATATCCTCCACGTGCAGCAATGACAGCTTTACAGATCCTTGTTATTCTAGCGGTCAGTTTGTCCAGATACTCAGATGACCTTTCACCCCACACTTCCTGTAGCACTTGCCATAGATGTGTCTGTCTTGTTGGGCACTTCTCACACACCTTACAGTCTAGCTGATCCCACAAAAGCTCAATGGGGTTCAGATCCGTAACACTCTTTTCCAGTTATCTGTTGTCCAATGTCTGTCTCTTTGCCCACTCGAACCTTTTCTTTTTTCTGTTTCAAAAGTGTTTTTATCTTTGCAATTCTTCCCATAATGCACTCCTGAGTCTTCTCTTTACTGTTGTACATGAAACTGGTGTTGAGCGTGTAGAATTCAATGAAGCTGTCAGCGGAGGACATGTGAGGCGTCTATTTCTCAAACTAGAGACTCTGATGTACTTATCCTCTTGTTTAGTTGCACATCTGGTCTTCCACATCTCTTTCTGTCCTTGATAGAGTCAGTTGTGCTTTGTCTTTGAAGACTGTAGTTACACCTTTATCAAGCATTGTATCGCCTTCATTCCTCAAAACAATGATTGACTGACGAGTTTCTAGAGAAAGCTGTTGCCAACTTTGACCTAATATTGACCTTAAGACATGCCAGTCTATTACATACTGTGGCAACTCAAAAACAAACACAAAGACAACGTTAAGCTTAAATTAACGAACCAAATATCTTTCAACAGTGTTTGATATAATGGCGATTAAGTGATTTTCTTGTACCAAATTAGCAATTTATCATGATTACTCAAGGATAAGGTGTTGGCGTGATGGCTGCTGGAAATGGGGTCTGTCTAGATTTGATCAAAATATACTTTTTTTTTTTTTCAAAATATTGATGGTGCTGTTTTTAAAATCAGTAATGTCCTGACTATAGCTTGTGATCAGTCAAATGCTACTTTGACGAATTAAAGTACCAATTTCCTTCCGAAACAGCAAAATCTGTACATTATTCCAACCTTTGGCTGCCAGTGTATTTTACTTAAGGGATTTTAAGAGAAACATCTAAGACAAAGCTGATATTTAAAAGAAACTTCATTAAGTCTCATGAGCTATGAAAAAGCAATCTCTGAGCATTAAAAAAAATCCTCTGGCTTGGTACAGTATAATTGCAAATATGAGCACAGTTTTGAGACCTTATTGAGATTTCATTTGAAACTCTAGAAGAACAATTGATATATTAAAGAAATCTCCTTGTCCTATAAGGACTAACTCGGAAAGATTGACAGCTGTTGAGTTTGCACTTGGTTTCTTGTGCGAGACACATCAGATATCATTCAATCATTAGAAACCATTTTTCTGTACCTCCTCGGCCCCACATGCTGGGTCATCTCTTCATTTCTGACATATATTCATCGTTTGAGATATAGACCCCTTTTACACATAACGAACAGAAGTTTTATCTCCAGGCCTGGTTATGAGTGTGTATGGATTTCCCAGCACGCCTTTTGTCTGGAAGGAAGTATCTGGATGCCCCGTGGGTTTGACAGTTGCCCCTCACTGTGTCCCGGTACATTTGAATGGGATTATGGGTAAATTAAGAGGCTCTCTAGAGGAAACGTTTAAGAGGATTTGGGTGTGTTAATAACCGTACGTGGTGTGATTCTGCTGCTCGACGTGTCTTCATTCCACACTGAGCTTGTTTAAGTGGCACACACTAAAATGCAGTAAGAGTTTTAGTGGCTTCTTTATCTTAAAAATAGTACTGTAGTGGAACAAAAATGATGGTAAAACTATGGTACTTTGATTACCTTACCTAGTGCTTTAATTAGTGTTATTATTTTAAAATCAATATTTTATTATTTATGTGGCTTACAACCATTACAAACATGTATTTGAGAGGAAACCTGTACCGTTTTATATATATATATATACACACACACACACACACACACATACATTTGATATACATTTGATATGGCTGCGATTATGTTGCTTGGTTGTTTGGTTGAGTGGGTGTTGTCAGGTGGTTGCAAGAGTGTTGTGAATGGTTGCTAGGGCATTGCTGCATAGTTACTAGGATGTTTTAGGTGATTGCTATAGCATTGCTAGGTGGTTTCTTGGATGTTGTGGGGGGTTGCTAGGAGATGTGGTTGCGTTATGTTGTAATGGGGTTGCTGGGGTATTCTGGGTGGTTGCTGTATGGTTGCTGGGGTATTCTGGGTGGTTGCTGGGGTATTCTGGGTGATTGCTGTATTGTTGCTGGGGTATTCTGGGTGGTTGCTGGGGTATTCTGGGTGATTGCTGTATTGTTGCTGGGGTATTCTGGGTGATTGCTGTATGGTTGTTGGGGTATTCTGGGTGGTTGCTGTATGGTTACTGGGGTATTCTGGGTGGTTGCTGTATGGTTACTGGGGTATTCTGGGTGGTTGCTGTATGGTTACTGGGGTATTCTGGGTGGTTGCTGTATGGTTGCTGGGAGATATGCCTTTTGGCTGGTTGCTGTATGGGTGCTGGGGTGTTGCTATGTGTTTTATTGCTGACCCAAGTTAAAAATTCTCATGATATTCTAGTTTCTAAATATGGCTCAGGTCCCTCCCTCAATGTAAGCTTAAAGTATTTTTTTATCATCTGCCAGGTGAAAATGTGATTGCATAGGAACGTAGCAACCCTCTCCTCAACAAGCTGCATGATATGGGATATAATTTATGCACAGTGTAGGACATTTTGGTAGTATTAATGTGTAGGAAATTTGTGACTTTGTTGCAGGGTATATTTACAACTGCCAGCATTCATCACCAATAATATGTAAAATTTGTATAATGGAATTAGTTTAGGGATCCTAGCCATGTTTGACCACCATTATATAAAGGATAAATGACAAATGATCAGATTAGAAATCTGAATACATTTCCAAACCATTAAATATGTAATACAACAGGCATGTTGTATCTGAGCTCAGAAAGGGAATTATGATTAATTGGGGGAACATTGAAAGAATTAGTGTACGTCTGATCACTCGGCTATGCTGAGACCATGCCCTGGACCGTCGATGCTTAATTTAGTATACCTCGATTTGCAATCGGGCTACCCAAAGTAGTTAAATAAAACACCAGCACTTTCTAACAAAAGTCTGGAGATGTACTTGCGTGTTTTTGCTTTGGTTTTTGGCTGGGTCAGTAGAAAGTTCTGGTTCTGTCAAAGTTTTGGACCTCTGTTAAGACATGGACGCCATGAGTTCAGTGCTAGAATGATCAGGCGGGACTTTGAAGCGAGGCTTCCCACAAGGGAGACTTGCGACTTCCCGCCACATGTGTGAGTCATAGCACAGCGTTCTGAGCTTTTCTGAACTTTTACATTGTGCAGAACTTGGGCAGAGGGCTGCCAAAGCGAAGAGAAAAGCAAGATCATTCATCCTAGTCTGAAGGTGATTTATGAGTCTTTGTTCTTGTGGTTTCTGTTTCTCGCTCAAAATAGGTCATACTTTTATCCTGACTTTTATATAATGAAATCGGTCTAAGAGTCATGACATCTGTTAACATCAACATTCTCTACATAAAGGCAAGCAATTACGTATGAAACATGACGTACTTTCTCTTTATGGTTACTTCACAAAACATTAACATTTATATATACATTATTATACATTGTATAATTGAGCATCATGTATGCACAAGGTCAGAATAATGCATTCTATGAGTCTAACCACAGTTATGTGGCATCAGTTGATACATCTTAGCATATTAAAATTTGTTTACATTTACATTTATGCATTTGGCAGACGCTTTTATCCAAAGCGACTTACAGTGCATTTAATACAGGGACAATCCCCCCGGAGCAACCTGGAGTTAAGTGCCTTGCTCAAGGACACAATGGTGGTGGCTGTGGGGATCAAACCAGCAACCTTCTGATTACCAGTTATGTGCTTTAGCCCACTATACCACCACCACTCACCACAAGTTTATGTGCATTCAAAAGTGTGGAATTATCATACAATGTCTTGTTATAGTGTTATAGTTCATAATATATGTATATGCATTGTAAAAACCCAAGAAAGGTTTGTTTTGTGCCTTTGGATGAAAAAAGCACTAGTTTTGGTCTGGCTAAAGAGAGTTTTAAAAAGTTCAGATCCAGTGAGTCTGTTCAATCGGTCTTGGATGTGTTTTTGAATGTGAGGATTATACTGACATCACCTCTGCCCTTTAGGGGGTGAGCGTTTCCTTGCTGAGATGTCGGTATCAGTCATGTGATGACCATTAATATGAGTTTTCTTTCTGGTTTACAAACTGGACGAGGAGGGGTGTTGGTGCATCCACAGAACTCCCATTCTTCCCAAGTTGACACTCAACAGAGTAGCTTTTATGGACACTATTTAGGCATCTTTAACTGCTTATGCACTTTTTGGCATCAGCAAGCAGAATCTTTAATTTCGAGGGCCTCTCTGTGTCTTAGTTTTAATAACTTGGAAGTATATATCAGTGTAAATCCTGGATTTATGTCATTCAGAGTAGTTTATTCTTCTGCCCGTAAGATCCTACAACAGCAAAGTTAATACAAAGTTCATATCCCTAACCCTAAATATGATTGTAAAGGGATTTAGGGGAAAGGAGGTGGCGAGAACTGGCTTGGCAATATAAATAATATTTTAATGATAAACTTGATAAAACAAAAGACAAAAACATACACATGACGGACATGCCCATAAAGGATCTCTCTCTTCCGCACCATCTTCCGCAGTCGGCCTTTATCCCTCTCGGAGGCTTGATTAGCCTGATAAGGGTGTGTAAAATCACGACCATGAGCAATAGTATTTATGAAACTGTGTTTGCTGATTTTTATTTTGTGTCACTCAAAGTCTCGGGTCCTTGAATTAGCTGCAAAAATCCCTGCTCATTTTAGATATCAGTGATATCTTCCATGGATTCATGTATCCCTGTGATCGTTCTGTGCCAAACTTCTCCACCTCTTTCTCAATTTGAGGGTTTGACAGTCAGGTGTGAGAGAGCACAGGGACGCTGAACGGTTTTCTTTGAAGTGTTCGCAACACTTTCTGCAGGGTCTGTAGGGAATGATAAGACATTGACTCCTGCTCCTGGAGAAATGATTCCTTCACAGTGATTTGAGCTCATTCTGAGGGCTTCTCTTCTGCAGTTTTGCTGTAGAAGGTGGTTTCATGCCAGCTGAGGGGGAGTCATATCTTCTAGGCTTTGACATGAAGGGTAATTGAATTGTGTTTGTCTGAAGTTGTTGATAAGCTTGTTTCACTCACAGGGCCAGTCATGGGAAACAATACACTCAAGTCCTTTGCCCAAACACTTTTAAGAACAACTCTATCAACGAGGTAGTTATCTGTCGGATAACTTTTACATCTGATGTTAGACTGAACAGGTTGATGTTTTTGGGTGTTTCTCAACATGAAAATAGTATCAAGAGGAAAGAGTTGTACCAGAGACTATTTAGCAGAGACAGGCCACTCTTCACATTAAAATGAATGGGAGAAATCAGTCAACGGATGTATAAAGGAAGTCCCACTTTACAGGTAAAAGAGCCTTTAGATACAGACATTTCCTGTCAATTAACTCGACAACACGCAAGCGCATTTAGACAAGCCGAAACCAAAGGTCTTTATGTTGTAATGTGGACAGGGAAAGCGGAGGTATCTGAAAACGTCTAGGTTACAGATGTAACCTCTGTTCCCTGATGGAGGGAATGAGACGTTTTGTCCTCCCGGCCACGTCGCTGAACTGAGCCACTGTTGTGGCCGAACCTCATTGTCGGCTCCTCAGAAAAATCCTGAATGAAACAGACGCATTTCCCTCCCTTTATACCTGTATGTCCGGGGGCGGGACATGCAAATTATGTCTGTCAATTTCTCATTGGCCTTTTCTAATAGATCAGAGATGCAAAAGGCGCTCGAGAGACCCCTAGTGTCGCTTCTTCGACACAACGTCGAAGTGAGTGACAGACGGGGAACTATAACGCATTTGTTGTCATGTGACACAGTCATGTGATACATTCAACCCAAAACAATCAAGATGGCGGCCCTTGTTGTAGCGACGTTGTTGTGCCTGCTATTCACTTTGATAGAATTTTTAAAGATAAATTTACTTTGTACAACCATCCCATTGCAATTCTTCAAAGACGACGGGAAGTTTACTTGGAATTGCTGTCCAGCGACCGAACATGAGGACAATTGCATTTCAGACCGTACGTGGAACGGCAATTTTTCACATGCGCAGTCAGGTCATTTTTTATACGTTTCCATGTGGATGAGAAACTTTTGATAAATGCTTGAAAACACCAGTGTGCACAAGTCCGATCCATGGAGGCCCCACCACGCAACTTACAGGATTTAAAGGATCTGCTGCTAACGTCTTGGTGCCAGATACCGCAGGACATCTTCAGAGGTCTCGTGGAGTCCATGCATTCACAGGTCAGAGCTGTTTTGGCAGCACTAGGGGGGCCTTCAAGACAATGTTGTGGCTGATCGGTGTATTTAAATGCTCCTCTAAACACCTCCCACAGCTGTGGCCAGTGTCTGAATGTTTGCAAATAATATACCATTACTCAGCTGTTTAGAACTTATATTTACCCCTGAACGAAGAACGAGAAAGAAGATCTCCGGAAGTATATCGGGGCCTTTACATGTCATGTTTACATGACCACCACACACATTGCCGGCTTATTAAGGTGTAAGATTATGCATGTAAATGTGCTTAACACTAGGAACATGAATAATATAATGTAAAAATTGAAGAATGTCTCTTCTCCCACAGCTCTCTTCACAGAGGTCCCTCATGACATCACAGCACAGAGCGGACAGGATGTGGAGATGGCGTGCTCGTTCCGGGGGGCGGGGTCACCATCCTACTCGCTGGAGATACAGTGGTGGTACATAAGGAACCACAGAGAATGGACGGACAAGCAGACATGGACCACCAATCAGGTAAATGCTTCAATGACCCATATGCCTTTTCACTCAAACCATTCAAGGCAAGTGATGTGCAAGACATTTTGTTCAACACAGAAAAAAACACACTTGACCTTTGATATTTACAAATGTGAGCTCAATTCCAGTGTGTTGAAGATTACATATGATCCAGAAGCCAAATAGGAACTAAGACCATAGTCCCTTCACTCTGTCAGCATTGTACCCTTGAGTCGAACCATAAACCCCAGCAGAGATCTATCTGCAATTACACCACTTACTATAGCTAACAATAAACATAGCAAAATGATCCACAGCAGGCATTGTGTCACTGGCCTGCAATTATAGTCACATTTCTGCTTTCTCTCTGTGGCTGTGCCAGTCAAACAGACCAGCCTATTTTAATAAGTCAGGGATGGAGAGTTCTGCAGCCTGTCCAGTGCGCACACACGCATGCATGCACACATACACACACACACACACACTTATAACCCGCTGCCTGTCTAAGGCTTCAGCACCATGGAGAGCCAAATATCAAACACACTGACTTGTGTCAGTAGATAGAATATTTACTAATATATATTTAATGCATCTTTACAAATAAAATATTTATACTTAAACCTGACAAGAACATGTCCATCTCCTAGCCCCCAAAATCAAAATAAGAAATAATTTTTGCATAAAGAGCATGAAACCTATTTTCAAGACCTTAAAGATTTAAAGTGGTGGGTGTTCCTCCGCTTCCAGGTGGCCGGGCTCCTCCGTCCTCTGGCGGATGGTCGCGGCTGCTCTGGTTGGGTGGATGGTAGTGGCGAGGACTCTAGTACGGCGCATCCCTTCTCCTTCCCGGGTTTCAGCACCAGTGTAAAGGGATTAATGGAAAGGAGGAGGCGAGAACCAGCTTGGCAATATAAATAATATTTTAATGAAGAGCTTAACAGTCGGCCTTTATCCCTCTCTGAGGCTAGATTAGCCTGATTAGGGGCCAGGTGCGTAGCATCACGACCCGGCCCCGCCCTCCGCCCTGTCACACCCCCCCATTGCCCAAAATACAGAGTCTGGGGCAAAATGAAATTTGAGTGCCCAATATGCCACACATAAAACGGAAACTTCAACAAATATTCTTGGATCTTAACACACCACTAAAAAACTTGGGTTGTGTCTCCATGTTCTGATTGGCATCGCCAGCCAAGCCTATACAATCTAGAGATGGTCCAATAGAATCTATGTAAAATCTTGAATTGCATAAGGTGCACCCTTGCATCTCTAGGTGCAGATTTGACATTTTTCCCATAATCTCTCGATAGAAGTTATAGCTCCTCCCAATATTATATCATGAGGGGTGCCAGCGGCTTGCAACATCCCTTCAAGATCTATAAAAATGCCCTGATCATCAGTGTTAGGTGTGTAAATATTAGTCAAAATCTACATTTGCCCCTGAATTTCTGCTAAAACAATAAAGACTCTTCCTAATTTATCTTTAATCTGTTTGAGACATGAATTGTAGATGCTTACTTATCAGTGTAATGACTCCCCTGTCCTCCCCATATCTTCCCAAAATGTTCAGCTTCCTGCAGGGAAAGAAACACAATATCTTATTTCTTACGTTTAAGAAGAGAAATAACCTTCCTTCTTTTTATGGGGTGACCCAACCCATTCACATTCCACGTGGAGAGAGACAATTCACTTCTACTAACTTTTGACATATTAGAAAATACAATTATAAAGACCATATTCCAACATTAGTGCAACAATCAAACTCCAAACTTCCCCCCAAACCAAAAAAGACAAATGTGTGCATTAACCCCGCTTACGACCATCCCTCTAAACCCAAACGGTCCATGTACGCCTACGAGAGCCCCTGCGACAACTTTGCCGTCGGATTGCTCAAGTTTATATACTGTAATCTATAAAACAAACACAAAGAATGTGTAGATTCATCCACGTAACTGTCCCGAAGGCATGTTCCTCCACAAAACAAGCTCCAGCCGCTAGCGGAACCAGCACAAAATAATAAAAAAAAGCTGATTAATTTCCTCGGATGGTCAAGTGAAAGTTCAGTGAGTCAGGCTAACTTGGCTGCAATGTGAGTACCACAAGATAACTTGCTCAGTCCATTGACTTTATGAAGGTCATTGCTTGCTGGGGACAACCTATAAGGTGTTAGATGTACTGTATAAGTGTGCGCAATTATTAGGCAACTAAATTACAAAAAAGAATTTCTCCCAACTCAATTGTTTATTCTCAATTTTTAGAGTAAGTACAACAAATAAGTAACACAAAATGACAAATAACATTTTTGGCCTTTCCAAAATATTCGGTGACCAATATAACCATCCTTCTTTTCAGTAAGTGCCATGAGCCTTCCATTCATGGAGTCTGTCAGTTTCTTGATCTGTTCACGATCAACTTTCGCTGAAGCAGCATGCTGTTCAAAGAGGTGTGTTGTCTTCCCTCACTGTAAATCTCACGTTTGAGAAGGGCCCACAAGTTCTCAGTAGGATTTAAATCAGGTGCGGAAGTCGTTATTTGGGCATATTTGAGGCCCTTGCTGGTTAGCCAAGCAGTGGAGTACTTGGATGCATGTGATGGATCATTGTCCTACATAAAGATCATGGTCTTCTTGAATGCTGAGGACTTCTTCCTGTACCACTGCCTGAAGAAAGTACATTCCAGAAACCGGCAGTAGATTTGAGAGTTGAGTTTCAGTCCATCTTCAACTCGAAAAGGTCCAGATACCTCATCCTTAATGATAGCAGCCCATACCAGTACCCCTCCTCCACCTTGCTGGCACCTGACTCGAAGTGGTGTCCATTAGTGATCCAGACACGGGCCCATCCAACTGGTCCATCAAGAGTCACTCTAATTTCACCTGTCCATAAAACCATTGAAAAACTGTCTTCTGGTATTTTTTTGTCCTATCTTGACACTTCAACTTTTCAGTGTTGGTCATGTTTCAGCCTGGTTGACCTTGGCCATGTCTCTGAGCACTTGACACCTTGAACTTCGGGACACTCCAGGTAGGTTGCAGTTCTGGAATATGGTGGCATTGGAGGATAATGTGTTCCTGGTAGCTTCATGTTTAATTCGTCTCAAGTCTTTTGTAGTTAATTTGCGCCTTTTCTCTCAATGCATTTTTTGCGCCCCAGTTGAATATTTCAACAGTGTTGCATCCGTCTGAGAGGTATTTTACAATTTTTGACTTGTCAGTGACAGGTAAATCTCTTTTTTGGCCCATTTAATGAAGCTGCCTAATAATTATGCACACCTTGTTATAAGGTGTTAGTCACTTTCGCCAAACCCTCCCTCATTACACAAATACATGCCGCCTGAAAATGATTGAATCCAATAAGCATTCAAGTTTATATGGTGTGGAGTTGGAAAATGTGCATGGAAATAATGATAAGATCGGAATACTCACTTGCCTAATAATTGTGCACGAAGTGTAATAATAATAATAATAATTACACAAGCTGTCGCTGTTTGAAATGTAATGTCAGCTACACATTTTTAATACCAAATATTCAAAAGGTTGGAACCTAAAAAATTCCACAGCAAAAATGTAAGTGCTAATATTTAAAAAGTATTATGTTAAAAAATATAAGTTTTATGGGGCAGGATAGGTCCTGTAGGAGCCTATTTGTTAAATTTGAATATTTTGTACCATGTCTGTTGACATACAAATATTTCCTAATATATGATTGCCCCTTTAAATATTTATATAGCCTATTTAAACATTTGATACACATTTTGTTGCATTGTGATGGGACCAACTTGGTCACAAAGGGAGATCCCATCAGGAAGCGGGAATGAGTTTCCAAAGGTGATTTTAATTCGTAAGAGGTGCAAAATATGCAAATAAATCAGTTTAAAAGCCAGCATAAAACCAAAGTTACAAAAATATATACAGTCTAAAAACTAAACTTGGTTTGGGTACTAAAAGCAGGACCTACTGCCCTCCATTTACAATGGAGGCCGGAGTATAATGCGCTCAAGCATCGCTAATAAACGGGGACTAAAAACTAAATCTTTCTCATTTTGGTTCGTTCTGAGCAAAACTGTATTTTTTCGTTCCGGTTCAGAAGTTGCGCAGCCTCCTTTCCAAAAGTTTACCGGTTAGAACACAATAAAAGAACGGTTAATAACGTTCTTTTTATAATGACAGTACTCTGTGGTAAGGGGTGGGTGAAATACCAATTGCAGTGTTGCCAGATCTCACAAGTGAAACAAGTGACCTGTTCTGGAAAAACAAGCCCAAAATAAGCCACTTGCCTCACCACAATAAGCAAAAATAAGCATTTTTTTCCTTGTGTGGCGGATTTATCGGCATAGAAATCATAACAAGCAGTTAATTAGTACAATTTTAATTACAGATCTGCTTCTGAGTCCAAACCCAGCAGCATCAAATCTGTATTAATGCATCATATCGAACAATAATTCACTGAAGACTTGGAAACAACTGAGAAATGTACTTTTACCTCTAATAATGTTTTCCTTGTATCTGGATTAGCACTGCATGTATATGTAGTCTTTATACATAGTTGTTAAAAAGGTCTTCATTCAGAGAATATGACATCACAACAGGCAATTAGGTAAAGAAATGTGTGATGCAGCAGTTTCCTTCAGGATCAAAGCACATGTTTCATTTTTCAGGCAACATGAAGTGTGTAGTTCATTTACTGTGATAAACCCTACAAACAATGACATTCGCTATAGCAGTGGTTCTCAAACTTTTTACACCAAGTACCACCTCAAAATATTTGGTTCTCCAAGTACCACCATAACAACCAACATTAAAATATAGTAGTTGTAGGCCTAACTATTCAGCTACAGTTATGCACAGCTCAAAAACCAGGCAGTTTTATTTATAATAAAATAATAATTATTGTTTCCATGGTGATGCGTCATTGCTTGTCACGTGACCACAGCCACTGAATGACTGATGATCTGCTTTTATTTCCTTTTTTATTCAAAATATTCACAAATTTGTTAGCTATACTATAGCATTACCTTTATAAACATCACCATTATAAACATTACCTTTATAATGATCATGTTAGTTGAGCTCTATGCGCGATGGGCGCCACCTGATTATAATGGATAGGAATATTAGTTATATATAATATTAGTAATTTTAGTACTTATGTGAATTTAAATGTCTGAAACCAAAAATAAACATTATGTGGATGAAAACACTGAATAGTTGTGAATGATATGACTCCGCTGAGCGCGTACGTCTCTGGCTCAGCGCCAGCCAACGCGCGAAAGCATGGTTTGAATTTATCAGTTGGTCAAGTCATGCACTCACCGTTCTACTCACACCGGTGAGATCGAAATTCAGTGATTCCTTTGCGTACCACTAGAGGGAGTCTGCGAACCACTAGAGGGAGTCTGCATACCACTAGTGGTACATGTACCACACTTTGAGAACCACTGAGCTATAGAATACGGAATGTCTCATAATTTGAAATATTTGGGATGAAAAAGAATGCTTGAACGGAAAAGTAATCAAATTAAAATTGAGATATGTCCTAGTGTGATTATTAAACAAAAGACTGCGATTTAATTAAATACATTTACAATCTGCATGTGCTGCACACTTCAAAATGAAAAGAATAACCATTCAATAACCACAATATGCATCATTGTGCCTTGAAAAGTATGGGTTCCCTGGCTCTTGATCACATGCATGTTTGTTGTTTAGATGGCAAATGTGTACATTGAGTTAATGTGTAGAACGAGCACTAAAGCGGTACTGTCTTTTTAAGAATAAAGGCAGTTTAGCGAGCATCTCAAGTACATCTTAACAAGAGGAGTTACACGACGTCTTTACCACATGCACAGTATGTGTGGTTACAATTAATGTTTGTTTTTTCTTTTTTAAATCAACAACTAACTGTAAACAACAGAAAGGATATTAAAAGATTTATTTAAATAATTAAAGCCATATATATATTTATTTTTCTTGTTATTCTGGGCTGAAATGTAACATGTTTTCATGAGATTCGCATGAGGAGAGGAAATGCACCGGTATTAATGGATTAGGGTGTTTGCTGCAGGTAACAGACCACACATTAATCACACAGGTAGAAATATCTGCAGCTTCCCGAGAGAGAGAGAGAGAGAGAGTGAGTGTGTGTGTTGGAGAGTTTCCTGCTGTGAACTCAAGATGCTGTTTAATTGGATGGATGGATGAAAAGAGGGAAATATAGAAACTCTCACTCACCTTTACATCATGTATTATTCATGAGAGGCTCTTGAGGATTGGCCGAGGCCAGTTAAGACCGTATGGCACACAGAGTTATTATACCACCTCTGAACTAATAGCTCGTTCGAGCATACTGGACTTGAGCTGCATTATACTGTATTTGTATCTGTTCTACTGCAGTAACTGTTTGTTGCACTGATAGTAGTTGAATTAAGCAGCTTCAATGTTCTCTATCGATGGTCCAATTATAAATCCAAACCCCTGACTTTTTTGGCTAAATGTTTTCCAGTTTTCCTTGTCCATGCAATGTCAAGCTCCAAAAAGTACAAGAAAACACAATACAAGTTGTCTATAAGACTTGTGTGCTTTATTCTAAGTCTTCTGATACCTTTGTGTGAGGAGGTGTCCGGAAATTACGGCATTCACAAACAATTCACACTTCGTATATTCAAACTTAGCATGACGCAAACGGATACAACACCCTTGATAACAATGGTGCATGGCATCATTGGCGTGAACCAATTGCCTCCACTTCTGGGACCGTCAATCCGCGCATCTTATCATGTGACTCGTTGTGCATGAGACTCACAGCATGTGGAGGCTCATGCTACTCTCCGTGATCCACGCACAACTCACCACATGCACCATTGAGAGTGAGAACCATTAATCGCGACCACTAGGAGGTTACCCCATGTGACTCTACCCTCCCTAGCAACTGGGCCAATTTGGTTGCTTAGGAGACCTGACGGGAGTCACTCAGCACACCCTGAATTCAAACTCACGACTCCAGGAGTGGTAGTCGGCATCAATACTCACTGAGACTCCCAGACCCCTTTTTAATTGATTATCTTGACTACTTTCATTTTTGGGTGAACTAAGGGGCCATTCAGACCAAACGCAATCTTGCACTAAAAAAAAAGCAAGACGCAGTGCAACAAATCGAACGCAGCGCCTTGAGACGCGTTTTTAACAGTCAAAGTTCTTTTTAACATGACGTCTGAATAACACTAGCAGTCCTGCAGGAAATGCTAAAAAACAGTGAGCATTTACATGCACGTTCTTACACTGATTATGCTTAATAAGCCAACAATGCAATAAAAGGTATTCCTTTATCGGCGTAAGGTCATAAGGGGCGTAAGAATAAACCGGTCGACACGGGTAGATTTTTGCCCATCATACCAATTTTGTGTGGCATGTAAACACCAATGTGTTGAGCGCATGTCTCTTCACGGTTTGACTTCAAAAGGAGAGTATAACGTGATTATTTCAAATCTCATGTTTTTTGCTTTATCAGATTTTTTAAGTAAGATGATTTTTGGGAGTAATCAGCATATATCTGTGCATGTAAATCTGCTCATTGAGACGCAGCTCAGTGACCAAAGACGCATGTTTACACAGGAAAACTATTTAAAAACTGTGAACGACCCCTAGCACTTTTATTTAAATGTTTCCAACATTTCTGTAATATACAATTACATTTGTTTTTTAAATTTACATGATTGAATCATTTACATCAACATATTTTGTCCTCTTGGTTAACCTCATTTATTCTTTGTCAGAAAACATAATATGTTTCATGTAATTTTAACATAATGGAATAGTTATTTATAAATAACCCAATAAGTAGCCTGAAAATTATTTTATGTGTCCCTAATATGATCAATTTCCTCAGTTTTACTTAATATATTTTTTGTATCACATTACAAATTTATGTGGTAAGGTTATACTAGTTAGCTAACTTTTAGCTAGCAATAGCATACATTAGCATGCTAAATGCTAAGTAGGTATTGCTCCTTGAGTAAAGCAAGATGCAGTACCATTTTTCAGTGTATAATATCCAATATATCTCTCTAACAGTGTGACTGTGTGCTGTTTTTAATTCCAGGTGGTGCCCCAAAACGAGATGTTGAAGGATGCCACCAAAATCAGTGTAAGTGTGTGAAGTTTGCAGTGTTCAGCTGAAATTTTCTCCTCATTTCCTTTGTGAATGTCTTTTTAATGTGTTTCATTGGTTCATGTGCAGCTGTTAGCATCTGCTCTCAGTAATGGCATGTAAAAATACATTGAGTGTCTTTGTGATGGCAAATAATTGTAGCTTTCCAACATGACATCTTGGATGGTTGATCTAAAGGTGATATGTTAGCAACTCGCTCAGCTCTAGCTGGTTGTGTTGCTCCATGGTGTGTGTGCATGTATGTGTGTGTACAGCGATCGGTTTTGTGAGTAGCATAAACTAATGGAGCAAAATGCCCCATAGCAACCACAACGGGAACCTCTTTATGTTAAAATGATAGAATGTCAGAGAGCCATTGTACACAACCTGAGAATGAGAGAGAGACAGAGTTACTTGTATTTTAGAGGTAGTCTGGTGTGCAGCCGATGCTTGCTGAATATGCTGTTTGTATGTTCCTCTTAATGTGCTTTCAAGAGAACCCAATAGAATCAAACAGAAAAAAATTGGAACTCAATAGTTCCAATAGTAAACAATAGAATGAAAAGTACAGTAAAAAACAATAGAATCAAAAAACAATAGAACAAAAAGTACAGTAAAAACAATAGAATGGAAAAATAGAACAGAAAAACAATAGAACGAAAAATACAGAAAAAACAATAGAACGAAAAATACAGAAAAAACAATATAACGAAAAATACAGTAAAAACAACAGAACGAAAAATACAGTAAAAACAATAGAACGGAAAGTACAGTAAAAACAATAGAACGGAAAACAATAGAACAAAAAATACAGTAAAAACAATAGAACGAAAAATACAGAAAAACAATAGAACAGAAAGTACAGTAAAAACAATAGAACGAAAAGTACAGTAAAAAACAATAGAATGAAAAGTACAGTAAAAACAATAGAACATAAAAACAATAGAACGAAAAGTACAGTAAAAACAATAGAATGAAAAGTACAGTAAAAACAATAGAATGGAAAAATAGAAATAAAAATACAGTAAAAACAATAGAACGGAAAGTACAGTAAAAAACAATAGAACGAAAAATACAGTAAAAACAATAGAACGAAAAGTACAGAAAAACAATAGAACGGAAAGTACAGTAAAAAACAATAGAACGAAAAGTACAGTAAAAACAATAGAATGAAAAGTACAGTAAAAACAATAGAATGAAAAGTACAGTAAAAACAATAGAATGGAAAAATAGAAAAAATACAGTAAAAACAATAGAACGGAAAGTACAGTAAAAAACAATAGAACGGAAAGTACAGTAAAAAACAATAGAACGAAAAATACAGTAAAAACAATAGAACGAAAAGTACAGAAAAACAATAGAACGGAAAGTACAGTAAAAAACAATAGTACGGAAAGTACAGTAAAAAACAATAGAACGAAAAATACAGTAAAAACAATAGAATGGAAAAATAGAAAGAAAAATACAGTAAAAACAATAGAAAGAAAAGTACAGTAAAAAACAATAGAACGAAAAATACAGTAACAACAATAGAATGGAAAGTACAGTAAAAAACAACAGAACGAAAAATACAGTAAAAACAATAGAACGAAAAATACAGTAAAAACAAAAGAACGGAAAGTACAGAAAAACAAAAGAACGGAAAGTACAGTAAAAAACAATAGAACGAAAAATACAGTAAAAACAATAGAATGAAAAGTACAGTAAAAACAATAGAATGGAAAAACAATAGAACGAAAAGTACAGTAAAAACAATAGAACGAAAAGTACAGTAAAAACAATAGAACGAAAAGTACAGTAAAAAACAAGAACGAAAAATACAGTAAAAAACAATAGAACGAAAAGTACAGTAAAAAACAATAGAACGAAAAGTACAGTAAAAACAATAGAACGAAAAGTACAGTAAAAAACAATAGAACGAAAAGTACAGTAAAAAACAATAGAACAGAAAGTACAGTAAAAAACAATAGAACAGAAAGTACAGTAAAAAACAATAGAACGAAAAGTACAGTAAAATACAATAGAACGAAAAGTCATGCGAATAGTCTAATAATCGTTATAATAATCATCCGAATAGTCGAATAATCGTTACAAAAATCATCCGAATAGTCGAATAATCGTTATAATAATCATCCGAATAGTCAAATAATCGTTATAATAATCATCCGAATAGTCGAATAATCGTTACAATAATCATCCGAATAGTCTAATAATCGTTATAATAATCATCCGAATAGTCGAATAGTCGAATAATCGTTACAATAATCATCCGAATAGTCGAATAATCGTTACAATAATCATCCGAATAGTCTAATAATCATTATAATAATCATCCGAATAGTCTAATAATCATTATAATAATCATCCGAATAGTCGAATAATCGTTATAATAATCGTTACAATAATCATCCGAATAGTCGAATAATCGTTATAATAATCATCCGAATAGTCGAATAATCGTTACAATAATCATCCGAATAGTCGAATAATCATTATAATAATCGTTACAATAATCATCCGAATAGTCAAATAATCATTATAATAATCGTTACAATAATCATCCGAATAGTCGAATAATCGTTACAATAATCATCCGAATAGTCTAATAATCATTATAATAATCATCCGAATAGTCGAATAATCTTTATAATAATCGTTACAATAATCATCCGAATAGTCGAATAATCGTTATAATAATCATCCGAATAGTCGAATAATCGTTACAATAATCATCCGAATAGTCGAATAATCATTATAATAATCGTTACAATAATCATCCGAATAATCGTTACAATAATCATCCGAATAGTCGAATAATCATTATAATAATCGGTACAATAATCATCGAATAGTCGAATAATCGTTATAATAATCGTTACAATAATCATCCGAATAGTTGAATAATCGTTATAATAATCGTTACAATAATCATCCGAATAGTCGAATAATCGTTATAATAATCGTTACAATAATCATCCAAATTGTCGAATAATCGTTATAATAATCATTATAATAATCATCCGAATAGTCGAATAATCGTTATAATAATCGTTACAATAATCATCCGAATTGTCGAATAATCGTTATAATAATCATTATAATAATCATCCGAATAGTCGAATAATCGTTATAATAATCGTTACAATAATCATCCGAATAGTCGAATAAGCGTTTTAATAATCATACGAATAGTCTAATAATCGTTATAATCATCCGAATAGTCGAATAATCGTTATAATCATCCGAATAGCCGAATAATCGTTATAATAATCGTTATAATCATCCGAATAATCGTTATAATAATCATCCGAAAAGTCTAATAATCGTTATAATAATCATACGAATAGTCGAATAATCATTATAATAATCTTTACTTTAGTCGATTATAAAAATAACTGTTAGTTGCAGCCCTACGTCGAAATAACTACGTTATTTGGCGAAGTGATATGGATCTGCGATTCGGTCAAGGACTGGAACTACTGGAACAAGACCTGGAGCCTTGTGTGAAAAATAAACCTTAAAAAGTCTGTCAACCAATCAGAATCGATCATTAAACAGCCCTGTGGTATAAATATGTACTGTGCATGTGTTTATGGGTGGGTGGTGGGTGGATAAATCAAAGCATCTCCTCTCTGCTGCTCCATAAAATATTCACAAGGACGTTTGCTTCCTGTCTAAATGCTGAAAGAGCTCTCGATCTGCAGCTGAAGAACCGCAGCATCACGCTATCAGTCCCTAACATTTACCACAACCCACTCCTTCATCTGTGTTAGAAACTCGCTTTTGCTTTGATCAGTTATTTTCAAGTTCATTTGTGTACTGTATTATGACATTCAAGTGTTAAAGAGATAGTTCTCCCCAAAATGTATATATTTTTTTCATTTTGATTAAACTAACCCACTAAGATAGCAGCTTAGTATGATTGAATATATGTTAGCTAACATATCCAACATATGTAACGTTGTGCAAACATCGCCAGTGAAAAAGTTACTGTTAGCATGTTTATTGTGAATGTATGCTTATTTATCCATCTTAGTCCACACTCAATCTGTTTCACTGGCAGACGGCTTTATTGAGCGTCTGGGCTCGTGCTTGAAAGCCTCTGGGAATTCGTTCCGCTTTAGAGAGAGATGTTGTTCTATTGTTTTTGTATTTCATGTAGCGTGGTAGACAGAAGGTATAAATAAACTGAGAGGGAGACAGACAGCTGTTCAGTGAGTGTGTCTCTCTGCCATTACAGACTGCTGGCATCTCACTGCCTCACATTGCATCTACCGTTGCCTGTCACTGCCTCCACTAATGCCTTGCATCGCCTCCACTGCCCCTCACTGCTGCCTTTCACTCGCTGACTGCAGTCAATGTTGCATTTCACAGCTTCCGCTACTGCCTCCACTGGCAGGATAAGTCATTTATATTTGCATAGCACTTTTCACAACACACATAGTTTCAAAACAGCTTTACAGGAAGTCATGTATATCGTATATCACTTGACATTCAGAAGTCTTCATCAGGGAAACTTAACGGATGAAAAGCTGTGCATGCAGACTTCAACACTTGGTGCACAAAACATCATTTTTTTGATTATGAATGGGTAATTTTGAGACGAAAAGTTACATTATATATAAAAAGTTATATTAAGAAGTTACCAAACTTAATATAATCAACGCTAAAAACTGTTTAAATAAATGTGCAAACAGTGAAACCGTGCATGCTGGTTAATTAAGTCCGGTGCATGCTGGGAACACCGGCTTCGAAAAGTTGTACTTATGTACTTATTTTATTTCCCAGAGAAATTTACTCAAATAAGCAAATAAATATGACTATTAAAATAATTTTACAACATCTCTAACTCATTAATTACCTTCAATTAATTAATAGAATATTCGAATATTTAAGCTCATAAAAAACGAATATTCTGTTATTTAATTGAAGGTAATTAATGAGAAAGAGACATTGTAAAATGATTTTTTTTAGTCATAAAAAAAACAAGCTTCTAATTATAATCAAAACAAGCTTATATATTGTCCTGTGTTTTTTATAAATATATATTTAAACAAGCAATGCGTAAAAAAAGCATTTAAGCTCACGGAAAGCGAAGAAAAAGGATCCGCTAATGAAGTAGACTGACGCAATTAACGTACAGGACGACTATAAACACTCGGCATATAATAGTCGTCATGCTCATATTGTATCTCATGTTTTTGTTGAGAAAAACAAACAAACAAATATCCTCGTGCTCTGTAAACTTACTCATTTATACACACGTTTAAATGATGGAATGTCCCTTACCTCAGCTAGCATAGTCTCGGATGCCATGTTTGTTGTTTACAGAAGCGTCGCGGGATTCTGTTGCTACGGGAACGCTGCTTTATGACAAGCTGCACATATACGAGAATAAAGTGTGCACCGCTAATCCAGTACATTTAAACAGGGACCCAGCTTTCTGGTGTCCATCTGAACGTACTGAACCGGTTGCTCAACAAATGCGATCAACTCGTGTCCACACTCAACAGCGCCACCCAGTGCATTCTGTTATAACTGCCAGTTTTAGTTTGCATGTTCAGGATTTAACATGCATCTCACCGTATATATGGCCAGCAAAACTTTCTTTTACTTTTTACTATTCGAATAATTATTGCAGAACGAATATTCGAATATTCGGCTACTAATGCACACATCTCTATTAGAAAGTATGTCATCTTTTCTGCTATTTTTACTCCACCAAAAGTGAGCTTAATCGATGGTATATGTATCAGTTCACGTTATTTCAGCTTCATTTAAAAAATATTTTTGAATTAAATCGGGAAATGTATGATTTGACCTACACTACCCATTATCCAGCAGAGAAAAATCGACCAATCAGAGAATCACAGCAAACAAAGTGCAGCAAAGGTGCTCTGCAGTGACTGCCCACGCCCATGACGCACTCTACACTGTCTCCCTACACTTTCAAACTATTGATTTATATTTGTATATATCATAATACTTTGCAGTAAATATATAGTGTTTCTATACTTGCTATCAACTATTATAAATCCATTGTTTTTAATTAGATTATGTCATTCACAATGCTTCATGGGATTGGAGTTGATTCCCGCCCTAAATACATCTTGTACATTTATTGCATCAAATCAAAGTTAGCAATGTTGCGATTCACAACCGTTGGTTGGGTTGGTTCATGGATTACAACTCTAAGGGGGTGGTGCTGTGCTTTTGTCATTTCCCCATCATCATTTGTCAATGACTGTCGCAAACTTCATTGGGGTACTTTATCTGATTACATCATCCTATCGCCTCAATTGCTGGTTCTCAGAAGCAGATAATGAGGCACACAGGGGCCCTTATGTTCTGTGATTCAGGGGCCCATTTCAGCTCACAGGGCTTGAAATCAAGGTGAAGTTTCAAATAAAACAATAACTGCAAATGCTGACTGAGACTGTTCGCTGATAAGCATAGAAGTCTTTATATTTCAAGGCTGTATAGTTATAGATCTGATGTATGTCAGTTCATATTTTGGCATATTATACACTTCATATCTACTGCCTCAGTAGTCCATTTTAATTCAGCACACACACTCAGTGTATGAGGCTCAATCGTTACTTAATACACTGATCATGATTTATCGTCTCCTTAGAGATAACCAACTCTCATTTCCGCTTTCCGTAGGTGGTGAAGGTTGCCGGTAGCAACATCTCCCACAAGCTGCGTCTATCCAGTGTGAAGCCAACGGACGAGGGCACGTATGAATGCCGCGTCATCGATTTCAGCGACAGTAAACTGCGCCACCATCGCGTGCGGGCATACCTACAGGTGGAGCATGGCGAGGGGAACGCGGCTCCTCCGCCCCAGCAGGGGGCAACATCACAAGAGGAACTTCTGCCGTCCGAGCACCACAAGCACCAGCCGGTGCAGCACGGGCACCACAAACCCGGCCGAGAGCTCAGGAAGAGGTCCGCTGATGATAGTTCCACTGACTGCATAGAGAGCTGTGCACTTTAAGTTCCTCCGTTTAACCCTCAGTTCCTCCCGCCAAGAGCCCTACACCTTAAAGAAATAGTTCACACAATAATTACAACTCCGCTGTCGTTTACTCACCCTCATGCTGTTCCAAACCAGTATGGCTTTATTCCGTGGAACACAAAAGGAGATATTTTGAAGAATGTTCACACTGCTCTTTTCCAAAGATATCGTATGGCTTCAGAAGACTTGGAATATAGCACACAAGTCGTATAGACAACTTTTGTAATATTTTAATAGTTCTTTTATAGTGCTTTTTTGTCCTTTATGGAGCTCAAAACAGCCTCCATGGCAAAATAAAAAATTCCGGTAACTGAAAAATGGAATTTGGAAGCATAAACGTTACTACATTTATTAAAAAAATAAACCTTTATCTTCTTTTAAGAATGTTGAGATATTTCTACTTGGAAAAAAAGACAAAAATACTCAATAAGAAAATTCATTCTTACAGTATACTTTCAAAATATTTGTCAAAATAATATAATTTTGTGTTCCACAGAAGAAAGAAAGTTGAATATGTTTGGAACTACATGAGAGTGAATAAATTATTACAGAATTTTCTCTTTTGGGTGAACTTTTCCTTTAAAACAAGATGTATATTTCTGTATAAAAATAGCAGTAGATGTGTGTTTAGAACAGCGAGTGCATGTCACAAATGTTTCTAATAATATTTGCTAAAGAGCAAACAACCAAATCGGACCGTTGAATTAAACTCTTTGGTCATTCCTACAATCGGATTCATGTTTTTGATACGGTGTTCCTGTAGACAGACGAGTGACTCTCACAGAGAAATGTCCGGATTATATTTCACTCCCAAATTATCAGGAAAAAGTAAAAACATAATATAAAATTAAATCTATATATTTTTAAATCAAAATAATAAAAGATACAAATAATTTGTGAAAATGATATAATACGTCAAGTTATTTTTTTTTTATTATTCAATAAAATAATATGAAATAAAAATAATCTCACAATGCAAAAAAATCTGAACGGTCCTTAAAATAATAATCTTCATTTTATTTATGTAAAAATAAAAAACTTTTTTGGTGAAATATGACCTGGACGTTTCTTGACGGTTTTGTGAGAACCCTCCAGAGAGGACAAAAGTGAATTCTTCGGGTCTAAACAATCATTTACATGCTGTAATTACTCTCATTGTTTACATATAATGTTAAAGGCACCAGTCTGAGGGTTTTATTCGGACTGGTATCATTTAGTGGTGCGTTCACATACAACGCGACGAAAATGTACAGCTCGCATTGCTCGTGCGAGTTTGACCGCTGGATTATAAATGTGTGTTTTAAGTGTTGAGTAACGCGAACCCGCGAGTATTCCCCCTGCTCTTCCGGAAAAGGACAGGAGGAGGGGCTTCTACGACTAGGTTCATAGAGAGAGAGTTGCGACAACGGAAGTTCAAAATGCGTGATCGTCACGTGATTCACGTAGACTTCAGATAGTTCCAGGAAGTGCTTTGGCGGGCATTTCATACTGTTAGAGTAGAGTGACAGAACTGCGATTTCTGGTAATTAGTAGTCAATAAATGCATTTATTTTATATATTTCTGTAACACACCGACATATGTATGTAGCATGAGTATGTTGTTACAGCGATGTTGTTTTTTAAAGATCAAATCAGCTAATATTTGAGGATTAGTGTTCAGCTACCGTTATTTGCCTCAACTTATTTCAGGCTAGGGTTTCTGTTGCCTTTTTATGTTACCTCATGTTCATTGTTTTCACTAATCTCATGGTAACTAATGTCATATTTATGACTTTTCAGATAGTACAGAGACAGGCTGGTGACAGGTGATGTCCAGCTCACGCCGCACAATGGGTCAATGAACTTTAACTATTAGCAGCAGTTACGTAAATGTAAAATTTAGTGAAATGAAGCTTATTGTTTACAATTCTTACAATTCTATATATAGTAATATAATTATTTATGTATTATAAATATTATATATCTAATGTATAATTCTTACAATACTTATTCATATACACAATATATTCAGCTTTAAAACAACTTAAGCATACTCGTATATAAACTGCTGTTCAAAAGTAATGAGGCTGAAAATTCAGCTTTTACAATTAATAGGGTGTTCGTTACTAACTTTATCCAGCTCCAGTCCTTGCCTAATCTGTTAGTTATCCGATAACATCCCTTATCTCCTAATTTAATGAGTAATACTCAACTATAAGGTTTTAATTTACAAGTTATTTTTATTTAGATGTACTGATAATATACAGAATAAGATAATATTATTCTTTAAACGTCTCACCTTTTAAAGGTGCGTCGCAAACGGTTTGTTCTGATGCATCTCTACAGTGTTTGCTGCTACTTCCGGGAACTATTGAGAGGCTCCACGAGCCGCCATTGCTGTAAAAAAATGTTCCATTGGAGTCAATGGAGTTGTCGCAACTCTCTCTCTATATGGCTCTGGTTCATAGTAAAGTATGACCAATCGCTGGAATCAAGTATACGCGCATATTTTCAGAACTTACCAGGAAGTCCAACTTCCTCATCACTTTCCTCCGAGCGACGTCTTTATTCGTCCGGTCTCTGTACATGTATGACGTTGTGTCACACACCGCTACAACAATGTTTTCATCCGTTTCTCCAGATTTCTTCTGCTACTGCATCAATATGTCAGTGACATCCGGACAATCTCAATGCTGATAGGCTTTCGCGACAACGCGTCATGCGGATTTCTCGCATGAGTTGAAAAATGTAAACTCGCACAAATGCGCGAATGAAGCGATTTTGCATGTTCGAGTCGCGCCATTCGCTTCATTGAATTCGCTTCTATTCGCATCTTTGCATTGACTTTTTATGTAATCGCGCCGCGTGAAACGCTCGCTTCTCGTTGTATGTGAACGCACCATAAGTGATTTCCTTGGTGCCAAAATGTTCCATTAGGCTTTCGTCTCATCAGTGGAGGGATGGTGCGCACAATATTACAATGTTTTGTGATTTTATGCAGCTTTAAAACAATCACAGTATGTTTAATGGTATTAATAACAGCTTTGTTTCTGGTTTATTTGATTTTTATGGTTTGATTCAATAGTTTTGGTTTTTGGAAGTAATAGCTGTGTACAGATTGTGTATATTACAGTAGTCCTGCAGGAGACTGGTTTCACCTTCAATGTATGCCTTTATCAAATAAATAAAAACATTGATCATATATCTTAATTGCCATGCTCTTTTGAAATAAAGATGGACGTTCTAGTCATCACAACCATTTAACATTCAGTATGCTGTTTACATATCAGGGACTACATCACTTTTATCATGAAACTTCATTCGTTTGCTGAAAGGTGCTGTAAGCCATTTTGGAACTGCCGCCAGACTAACCGTTGAGATAGCCACGCCCCCTTTTGCCAAAACCGCGTACTTCAAAGACACGAACACACGAGTCAGTTGGCTGTGTCTTGCTTCGAAGGCTGCACACTAGGTAGGATGCGTCCTTTCAAGGGAACTCCTTTAAACAAGCCTCGTTTAAACGAGACGGCCTTCGAAGGACGAGCGGAAACGTAACGTAACATGGTTGCTATGACAGCACGCCACTCTTTAACAAGCGCGAGCGCATTGTGTGAGAAGGGAACAAAGTCCCTCTAGAAGGGAATTATAATGATGTTGAGAGAAAAGTAAATCGATTTTACAGGTGTACTTTTTGTATAATAATTTCTTTTAATTATATATTACTATAATTATACATATAATATACACTACACACGTATACTGAGGTATTTCAACTTGGGAATTAACATTACATGCATTTGAACATCATATTTACGGGCAAATTTACTTTATTCAGACATTTTCTTTGAAGCAAAGAATTGTGGGTTGCGAGTGCTCACGAAGGATACGCCTGTGAAAGAAGGTCGCATTCGAAGTGTCCTACTTGCTTTTCTGAAACGAAGACAGCCTCGATGGCGTATGCGGCAGACAAATGCGACCTCCGTAGGACGCAGCCGTTGTGTTGGAGCAGGAGGCGGATGATGGTCCCCCTGGGCAATCTGCCATCTGACCCTGAAGGCCTGTGTATACTTTGTTTGTCTGCGTTCCAGATCGGATCGCGGATCAACGTATACTTGTTTGACCGCGAGCGAATGCGAACATGTTCTAGATGATAGGCACAGACGAGGACTGTGTATGTGTCGAGAAAATCTGGGCCGCACGCAGACTAAATTTGCGTCCCGCGTAATGAGCGATCTGTAACGCGAACAACCGAGGTCTACTTTTTGCGGGAGCAGGACACCATACACTTATAAGAGCATATATGGGCTGTCCTGTAAACGTGCATACTCGCTATGTTTCCATCCAAGTTGCGAATTTAATTTATGCGAAAATACAATATCGTAAAAACAATATGCGAGTAAAGCCTCGTTTCCATCCCGTGTGTTCAATAGAACAAAATCGTCACTTCTGAAGAAATTGTAGCTACTGTGACGCTTTTATTATAACTTTAGTTTGTGCGTTTTTTATAGAATAAAAGATGTATCCACCTCAAGCGAGCGCATACGTTTTTTTTTAAGCGCATTTTCAAAATTTGATTCGCTTCTTGGTGTTCCCGTCCAGCAGTTTTTATGCGATATCCCAAAATGCGCATAAAAATACCGGAATGGAAATCCAGCTAATGATTGACAGGCAGAAAGTCTTCTGATTGGCTAAACAAACGATCTAATCGCGGCCCAGCGGCATCTTTTACCCTGCTGTTAACTGAGCTTTGGGCTGTTAAAGAGAATGCAAAAAATGCAAACTTGTCTCTTGTTCCCTAAAGCACCAAAATTGATAGATTCATGGCAACACTATCTACTTATATATGAATTATATTACTGAAAAAACCCTTCAAGGTGGCGTTTTTGCCTTGTGTTCTAACAAATGGCTTCTCCACCTTCCCGACCTCTAAAATCACCTTCATTCTTCATTATTGCTTCTCTCCGGTTTGCTTTGTTATCCTAAATGGGAGTGAGTCCCTCAAACAATGCTCATGTCAAGCGGTTTGACTCCTTAATGATGCTAGCATACTTATCAGAAGCGACCAAGAGGGAACTGCATTAGCCTCGTGAGCTGCGTGGCCGCCATTGCCACTCGGGCCCGGTGAATAATAACGCCTCTGTACAGCGTTGACAGCAGGATAAATGGCGAAGTATAGTGTCGAAAACACCCCGGCGTGCTAACACAAAGCATATGAGGCAGCTTTAATTCAACTCTCTTGGGGTCGACACATTTATTACACTGTCAGAGAGGAACCCGCGGACCACACGGGACTGAACAGCAGCTCGGAACCAACAGGTCAGGGCAGCGTTTCACAAAAGCATTGCAAACTAAAGTTGATCATAGAGATCATTGGCGCCAATTGTTTCTACGATCTACTTAGGCTTACGATGCTTTTGGGGAATGCTGCCCAGAAGTGTATATCAAGGCCGCAAACCTCCCGGGCTGCAACTGTGGAAGTCATAATTGTGATGTGATTGGTGAGGGGGTTTGGGGGGTCTGAGCCCTATGCTTTAACCTCAGACTAATCTTTTTACATTTAAGTAGCTCTATACAGGGCTGCCCTGTGCAGTGGCGGAGCTAGGGGGTGGCCAGGGGTGGTCACAATGGACCGAAGCCTGGCCACCCTACTTGCAATTGCTGTTTTAGTCATTTTTTTGGCACAGTTTAGTTCTTTAGAGGTGAAATAATTTCTGCACACCAAGGTCGCCGCACCTCTCCGTCCCGGGTGACATTGTAAAGAGTAAAATGAGGACAGTTTCCTTTTCAAGCCCAATTTAGACTAATGTGTGCATGAACCTTTGTACAGGACGTCCGTTTTGTACAGGAATGTGTGTGTGTGTGTGTGTGTGTGTGTGTGTGTTGCACTCCCAGAGAGATAAAATAATTAAATAATAAAGTGTGTGTGAGAGAATTTGGGATGTGAATATAAGAAAAAATCTCATTCATAGATCATGTCTACATAATCGACATAATATCATGTGTAAAAATAATTATTAAGCGTATTTTGATTGTTTTAACAAAGTCCCAGAGTTTGGTTCCTGTACTAAAAACTATGCGGTATTTAAAAATGACTACACCTCTCCCGGGTCAAAAATGACCCGAATGCAAAAGGAGGGTTAAAGTAATTGAATAATCCTGAATGTAATCCATAGTTTTCCCACTTTTAATTACAGGGTTGAGGAGTAACGGAAGACATGTAACGCTGTTACGTGTTTAAAATACAAAATATTAGTAACTTTATTTCACTACGGTTACAATTTAAATGATTTGTAATCAGATTACAGTTACTTTCTTTCAATGCCATTGAAGAACTTTCCCTCGGGAGCTTAATAGAGAGAATCCACATGCCAGCAGAAAAAGATGTCTACAATGAAAATGTAGCTTTATACCAAACTAAAACACTATTTCTAGCTAGGGTTCGACCGAATATCGGCCTGGCCAATAATTGGATCCAATATTCATAATTTTTCTAATTATAAGAATCATTATTTTGTCTGATCTGATTGCCGATAAATTCAAAATCTCATTTCATTTTCTGGCTCAATTTCCAATTTGTGCAACATTTCTATTGACTGTTGTCATGACAACAGACCCCACAGTGCAAAAAGTGTCAACTTTAAAACATATAAAACTGGATTATTTTAGAGAAAGCATTAAAAATAAGCACTTTATAGCTCTGACAAATAACTTTTTTCCCAACATGCAGATGGTCGGTTCAAATATACATGAAAGTTCAAGGGAAAGTGTGTATTTTAGGTGTTTTTTTTAAAGATCAACATTCAACTTTTGTCTAGAAAGTCTGAAACAAGTAAAATAATAATATACTGTATATGTTATTTAGCTATACAAGATTATAAAATGACGTTTAAAATAGTTAGGCGAAGAATGTGTCAATTACTAACATAACTGTAAATATTTCTTTAAAAAAATGTAAACAAAGCTGGCCAGAATATGTACACCTACATCAATATAAACAAATATAAATATATGTAAAACAAAATAAAATTACCTCTTAAATTGTAGAACTTTGAAGACATTTTGCAGATTAATTGCTCATATTTTATGCGAGTTTGTTGCATCTTTATATCTTTAATTCCTTCCCCAGATTATTCTTGAGAAAAAGTGAAATTTTACAAGCTTTTACAAGTGCTGTTTTTGCTACACTTTAAACAAAGTAAGCCTCAAATAGACACAAAATAATATTTTTCATGACTTATTTTCTGCATTTTTATCAGAGCATTATTCAACAAGCTGCACTTCAGCTCCCTGTGTTATGAATAAATTATACAAATGACTATGCACTGCTCATAGCATTACTGTTTGCAGATTTTATATACACTGCCGTTATTTTATTTGTTGTAACTTGCAGTTATTTGTCATTTTGTGATTATTCAAAGACAGTGGCGGCCTGTGCATTTTAAGTCTGGGCCTTCAGTGTGATTCATGCCATTAAGAAAACATAGTTTCACAATGAAGACAATAATGTGGCAGTCAACTAATAATACCAATTGACATTTTAAAAACACGTCCACGCATGGAGCACAAGGTGGCTGCCTGTATCGCTTATTAGTTCCTTATGATACTCGCGCAACAATAGGCCGGCCCAAATTACCCAGCGGCCCACCGGGAAACCGCCCAGTGCTCCCAACGGCCAGTCCACCCCTCAGCAGCAATATAGCTGGATACCGGCATCTTTCGCTAAAATACACTGCAGAAAATGAAGCGGATACAAGCTTCATGTGTCAGATCTCCGACAGTTCAGCTAAGCAAGGTTTGTGACAGGACAATGTATTGTGGTTCCAGAGAGCCTTCAGATGGATGAGAAATGTGAGCGCAGCGTAGTTCTAGCGGGAAGACTAACAGCTGTACATCATCCCACCATTAGCTAGGTAACTCCCAGCCAATCACATGTAAGCCAATGCTTTATAAGTCTGCTCACAATCTATCACATTGCTGTTTCAGTGTGCTAACACGGCAACCTCCACCACCCCACCACCACCTGTTGAGTCCCGTCCTGCACAGGGGTAGGCTCCTCGCCCCTGCCTCCTATCTCCGGCAGGATATGACGGTTCCGGGTACAACTTCTTCAGACCGCCAGACGGGGCTTACGCCAAAGAGTGACATTACATTTCTGTTTTATATTAATCAAATAAATGTCATCCTCTGAAGTCTGCGTAGTCTTCCTGATCTCTGGCATGGATGGCAACCAAAACTTTGAAATGATGAATTCTCTGCTTCTGTAGAAAAACATTTCTATTGTTTGATAGTCAGCCCATTTATACTTCACTATAGCTATAACAGTATTTTTACACTATTAGATATTTTTATGTTTGATTTTGGTTGATTTGCATTTTAAGGACAATATGAAAGTGGTTGATTATGACTTTCACAAACATTTTCTCTCAGTGGTCATCTTTCCTATGTACAGTAAATAAGCAGTAGAAGATCCCACAGTCCACTACTTTGTTTGTCTTTGGGCCACAATGTCCTCATACTTGCACAGCACTGAAATAACTCATATTTACATGATATTCATGCTGTTTAGCCAGAGGGGAACTGACGGTTTCTCACAAAGTTATTGTTCTCCATTAACCAACATCTTATGGAGTAAACGTGTGTGCCGTTTACCCGGAGAAGTGATGGCACCAGGATGCACTGTGGGAAGACAACAAGCCGGTGGAGGGAGTGTGTCCGACCATTCATGTGGACATCTATTTGACATATGTCACCTACCTAAACATAGTTGCAGACCAGGTACACCCCTTCATGGCAATAGTATTCTCTGATTTGAGGAACATGATGAGGAGTTCAAGGTGTTGCCCTAGCTTCCAAATTCCCCAGATCTCAATCCAATTGAGCATCTGTGGGATGTGCTGGACCAACAAGTCCGATCCATGGTGGCTCCACCTCGCAACTTACAGGACTTGAAGGATCTGCTGCTAACGTCTTGGTGCCAGATACCACAGGACACCTTCAGGAGTCTTGTCGAGTCCGTGCCTCGGTGAGACGGCAGTATTTTGCCTCACTGTACGGGCAGATTTCTTGTACTTTATTCACTTGTTTATTGTCAAAAACAATTACTATGCTTGGTATTCCAACTACCTCACGATATATCCCTTAAGATACAACCAACAAACTTGGTACAGCCCTTCAGACTGTTCTGACTTAGTGTCCCGTCTCTTTTCTAACTAATCAGACTTTCAGTTCTCCTCCATCTGACCTTCAAAGTGGCCAAAAATACTGTAGCCTTGCATAGACGCATATATCTCTCTGGCCTTTTCTGTCGGACCTGCAAAACCTTCAAAATTCAAGCATTTAAAATGATTTACAACTTTTATACAATGCTTTGTCAAGCCAGTGTTGCATGTATTTGTCTAGTTACAATTGCCACTGATCGATAAGCCTACAAGAACATTCACTGTATCACACAAGCATTTCTGTACATAAAACAGTCTTCACGAAATCTGATTACAAGTCCTTCTGTTGTAGTGCAGGTTTGAAGTGTCATAACCTAATCACTCATGTATTTACCCCTCTTATTTTAAAATCACCAGAGCCCTATATGCTCTCAAGCGGGGAATTAAACTGCTGCAGTAATTTCAGGACATTGTCTGTGAATTCATTTCTTGGCTTGTCCGATCCGCTCAGTGTCACGGGCAGTAGAAGCGGATGAGGCGGTTCGTACACGACGGGACAGAAGAGTTCGTTCAGAGTGAACCAGCACGCATCCGCATCCAGCTTCATCAGGTGCCGGAAAACACTACAGACAAACATGGAAATTAAAACCAGGATAATCATATTGTTTATTGATACAGTCCAATTACAAGAAAAAACCTATAAATGTATGAATCGAAAGATAAGAGAGTCACTTGGAACAGGTTGGACACACCTGAGACACGCCTCCTGCAGTTTAATTGGCTGACGGCAGCTCAGGTAAGGAAGACAAGCATCAAAAATTCGATCCAGATCGGCCTCCGCTGAAAACAGACATTCAGAATTCAACTTATATACACATTAATATAGATAAACTGGCTTCTCCATGTATTTGGCCATTTAAAGGGACAGTTCACCTATAAATCATTTACTCACCCTCATGCCAACCCAGATGTTAATAACTTGTTACTAACACAAATGAAGATTTTTAGAAGAATATCTCCACTCTGTAGGTCCATACAATGCAAAAGTGAATTTTGACCAGAACTTTGAAGCTTCAAAAAGCACATAAAGGCAGCATAAAAGTTAACTGAGTGGTTAAAATGACTATTCCGGGTTCAGCACAAGTTAAGCTCAATCGACAGCACTTGTGGCATAATATTGATTACCACAAAAATTTATTTTCTTTAAGAAAATAATAATGGAGTGGTGGTGGCGTAGTGGCTAAAGCACAGGGCTGTTAATCAGAGGGTCCCTGGTTCGAACCCCACTGCCACCACCATTGTGCCCTTGAGCAAGGCACTTAACTCCAGGTTGTTCTGGGGGGATTGTCCCTGTAATAAGTGCACTGTAAGTCGCTTTGGATAAAAGCGTCTGCCAAATGCATAAATGTAAATGTAAATGTAAGAAAAGCAAAAACCGGGTTACAGTAAGGCACTTACAATGGAAGTGAATGTAGGCATGTTTTTGAAAGTTAAAATACTCTTTCAAAAAATATAGCAACTGGACAAACAATATGCTTGTAAACATGATTTTAGTGTGATAATATTGCTTACTAACCTTTTCTGTGTAAAGTTATATCCAATTTTACAACATCGTTGCCATGAAAATGTAATGTCAACAAACTCTAAAACCCTAATAATGACGATTTAAACAACTTTCCACCAAAAAAGCAGAAGTTGTAGCAGCAGAATTAATGTAGGTGCTTTAATAAAATTTTAAGCTTCACATTTCTGCCTTTTAAACCCTCCAATAATTAGCCCCATTCACTTCCATTGTAGAAAAGGAGTTTCTCACCCACGTCTATCATATCACTTCTGAAGACATGGATTAAACCACTGGAGTCTTCTTGATTTCTTTGCTGCTTTTATGTGCTTCAAATGTTGGTACCCATTAACTTTTATTGTTTGGACCAACAGAGCTGAAATATTCTTCTAAAAATCTTAATTTGTGTTGTGCAGATAAAGTCATACACATCTGGGATGGGCGAGTAAATGAGAGATTTTTCAATACAGTAATAATGCATGAATGCCATTGCATTCAAATAATCAAAGCAAGTGTCGCCTGCGCAGAGTAACAGATTTTGCAATGACTTTTAATCGACTGATGTCAAGGTGATTTTTAGTGGATGTTTTAATTCAGTTCCCCTAAAAAAATAAATAAATAAATAAATAAAACGAAACAATTTAATACTCTATTTCACAAACAATGTACAGCTGCGTCATAATGAGCACAGATCACAGTTCTAATATATTCTAATAGTCTCCATGGCAGCATTATCCTAATTAATTAATTAAGCAGCATGATGTAGAGGCTCATTACAAAGGTAAATGCAGAGGGACTGTGAGGCGAGGGACAGATGCAGAGAGAGAGAGAGAGATATGGGATGGATAGAGAATAACAAAGAGGAAAGAGAGAGAGAGAGAGACAGGTAGGGAGAGAGACAACACTACGCTACTGGGAAATATACAGCATGACCTTTGTCTCTCCCTATCTCTCAGGTGTCTCTTATAACCATGGTAACTCAATCAGTATTCAGTTTTCCTTCAGCTTTTAACCATCTTCACTTTGAAACAAACCAAATGCTCGTTTGCTTTTCATGGTGGGGATTTTCAGTTGACTTGCTAATGCTACTTACCTCTAAACCTTTCTACATTTTTACAGTTTCAGTAAGATATCATAAAGTATATTTATTTTCCTTGTGGGTACAGTTGACTACCTCCACCCCAATTTAGCATGTTTACATGCATGTTCTTACACCGTTTGTGCTTAGAACTTGTGTGGAAAATAAAAAGAAATCAGCCAAAAACTGTGGACCTCCACAGGTCTGGATCATCCTTGGGAGCAATTTCCAAACACCTGAATGAGCCACGTTCATCTGTTCAAACAATAGTACACAAGTCATAAACACCATGGGACCATGCAGCCATCATAACACTCGGGAAGGAGGCGCATTCTGTCACCTAGAGATGAACGTAGTTTAGTGCGAAAAGTGCAAATCAATCCCAGAGCTACAGCAAAGGACCTTGTGAAGATGCTGGAGGAAACAGGTTGACGAGTATCTATATCCACAGTATAACGGGTCCTATATCATCATAACCTGAAAGGCTGCTCAGCAAGGAAGAAGCCGCTGCTACAGAACCACCATAAAAAGCCAGACTACAGTTTGCACATGGGGACAAAGATTGTATCTTTTTGGAGAAATGTCCTCTGGTCTAATGAAACAAAAATCAAACCTTTTGCCTATAATGACCAAAATTATGTTTAGGGTGAGGCTTGCAAGCCGAAGAACACCATCCCAACCATGAAGCATGGGGGCGGCAGCATCATGTTGTGGGGGTGCTTTGCTGCAGGAAGGACTGGTGCACTTCACAGAATAGATGGCATCATGAGGAAGGAAAATTATGTGGATATATTGAAGCAACATCTCAAGACATCAGCCAGGAAGTTAAAGCTTGGTCACAAATGGGTCTTCCAAATGGACAACGACCCCCAAGCACACCTCCAAAGTTCTGGCAAAATGGCTTAAAGACAACAAGGTCAAGTTATTAGAGTGGCCATCACAAAACCCTGACCTTAATCCGATGAAAAAAGCTTAAGTGAGCAAAGAGGCCTTCAAACCTGACTCAGTTACACCAGTTCTGTCTGGAGGAATGGGCCAAAACTCCAGCAACTTATTGTGAGAAGCTTGTGGAAGAATACCCAGAAATATTTGACCCAAGTTAAACTAGTTTAAAGGCAAATGCTACCAAATACTAACAAAGTGTATGTAAACTTCTGACCCACTGGGAATGTGATGAAAGTAATAAAAGCTGAAATATATAATTCTCTCGACTATTATTCTGACATTTCACATTCTTAAAATAAAGTCATGATCTGAACTGACCTAAGACAGGGAATATTTTCTATGATTAAATGTCAGGAATTGTGAAGAACTGAGTTTAAATGTGTTTGGATAATGTGTGTGTAAACTTCTGACTTCAACTGTAATCTGTAATTCAGAAGTCCCATCCACAGGAACACATCTTCATGATGTCAGACTGATGTTTGCTTCAGACTCATGCGAGTCTGCCATCTGGTGGTGAGATCTAACAACTGCTCAGACAACATGAAATCAAAACGGACCCCATTTACTTTCTTAATGTCGCTCTATTGTGCATGTACATCAAAGTGTAACAACTTAAAATGTAACCGCTTGAATGATTAAGGCTGTCATTTCAACACATTAATTCAGTGCGATTATTGTATAAACAATAGTGGGTTATCCCTTAAATGCACGAGTGTTTCACCAAACATTAATTACTGGGGTCTTTATAGACATTTATATCCATCACAAATGTTGTTGTTGTTGTTGTCGTCATATATCAACGAGATGATGCAACAAATATAGAAAAGGATTTATTACTTCCACACGGAGATTTGATGAGATGCAACTGATTTTCAAACACATATTGAGCTTCACATAACACAAAAGCCAAACACAACTTCATTAATTTCATTAGCACACCCAAAAGACAATAGTCAAATCATGCTGTTTATGTGTTACACTTGCTATAGTTTACTTCCACGTTGTTTCTTCATCAAATAGCAAATGTCAATCAAGTCAATCGCTGACACATCAGCGCCACCTTGAGTGAGAAATGGCATGAATAATGTGTACTGAACGTGTACACGCATAATGCAATACTGATTCTTCCTAACAACGGAGCAATTAAAGCTTCAAGTGCCTCCATGTGTTGCGGATCTCGGTCAGCAGGGGGCAGTGCGTGCAGGGGTCTCAAGACATGTTTTTAAAGTCACAAACTACATTTAACTTGACACAAAATCAGAAAAATGCAGCGCTTATGGCTAGAGATGCTGAAAACCAGACGCTGTAATGGTGTGTTCACATACACCGCAAAGAACATTTTCACCTCGTGCAAGTTTGACCGCTGGATTATAAATGTGCGTTTAAACTCGCGTTATTTCATCGATTTCTTCTGCTACTACGTCAGTGACATTCAGACAATCTCAATGCCGATAGGCTTTCGCGACAACGCGTCGTGCAGATTTTTTGCTCACGTTGAAACATTTCAACTCACGCGAATGAAGCGATTTCTCGTGTTCGATTCGCGCCATTTGCGCCACCCGGCACGAATCCGCATCTATTCGCATCTTTGCATCGGCTTCTGCCAAATGCATAAATGTAAAACCAGCGAAAAATTATTATTATTATGCATTAATATTTTTTATTTATTTATTTCACTGTATTTATTATTTTATATTGAATTCTCTTTAACTGGGGGCCTTTTTAAGCACATATTACCATATTAACATTACTGTAAAAACAACGATTTAAACAACTTTACAGGTTTAAAGGGTAACTAATCACCTGCTCAGAGTCTGACTCCACCCACTAGAAATATTTGAAAATGCAGGAAAAGTGGGCAGACCCCAGCGGGGATAGAGGGAACGAACCGAGTGCGGGGCTGAGCGGGGGCACCTGAGACTCGTAGTGACGGATTAATTGACAGCTGCTGTCAGACTCTATGTTATTATTATTCCTCACACGTTCGCAAGACAACGACATGTACATGAATCTGGCGTGGTGAGCTGGAACCTGCTTACGTCAGCTGTCACCGCTTACGTCACGAAGTACCGCAACAGCCAATAGGAAAATTCAACTGCAGTAGCCACCGTTCAACCTGAAGAGGGCAGCACTCAGACGTTTTTACACCATATATTGTAGAATTAAAACACTTTATACACAAATGTCAAAAAAATTACTTGAATCAATGACCAGTGCTAATAAAGCCCCATGCTTACAGATCATTAACTAAAAAAAGTTGGTTTAGGGTTTAGTTACCCTTTAATGATACACAAGAATGAATTTAAGTACTTTTATAAAATGAAGAGTCACATTTCTGCTTTTTTAAAGAAAAGGAGGAGTCAAAATAATTGTTTGTGTTTAATTATGCTACAAATGCGGTCGATTGAGCCCGGAATATTCCTTTAATTGTGATTATTGCGATTAATCAACATATAATGTAATTCAATCAAGTAAAACTTATAATCGATTGACAGCTTTATAAATAATTTTAACCATTTAAATATCCTACTTTTTACAATCTAATGTGATCCTGATGAATAAAATCAAGTTGCATCCTACGTAATTTTATCACTAAATATTCATTTTCACTCCGAAATAAGGCACGGTAGAGAACTTAAATGCATTTCATGTCCTTAAAGCTTATTAATGAAATTACTGAACGCAATTATTTTACAGGACATACAGAAATCAGTTAAACTTTATATAAATGATATCGATCATACAGAACGTCCGAACAACATTTAAAATCTCCCATTGACTTTCATTCTGTTTGAGTAATCAATGATCAAAAGCTCTCAGTAGGTATTCATAAAGATGCAGTAGTTTTGCGACACTGATGTTGAGACTTACCCAAATCCAGTTTAACACCCAGAGGCCCGAGACCCTGCAGCACTGCGAGCTGGAGTTTGTAGGCCAGTGTGTGTGTGTAGACGGCCCCCGAACGAGCACTGATCTCTGACTGTTTGATCAAAGAGGAGGTGATACGCGGCAGGACCTCTTTAGACACCCGTTTCCTGAGGAAATCGCCACACGACTCGCCCAGAACACACAACACCTGCACACACACAGAGAGAGAGAGAGAGATTGAAACAGAGAGAGAGAGAGATTGAAACAGAGAGAGAGAGAGAGAGAGATTGAAACAGAGAGAGAGAGAGAGAGATTGAAACAGAGAGAGAGAGAGAGAGAGAGATTGAAACAGAGAGAGAGAGAGAGAGAGAGAGATTGAAACAGAGAGAGAGAGAGATTGAAACAGAGAGAGAGTTAGAAAATTCCATGACTTTTCCAAAACATTCAGTGTAACTTGTTTTTACATGGCATTTCCAGGCCTTGAAAACACAGTTTCAAAATTCCATGACTTTTCCAGGATTTCCAAGACCGTACAAACCCTGTCTTCATATTGAAAATTCCTTTTTATATACTAGAAATATGACTCCACATGCCGAAGTGTCCTTGGGCAAGACACTGAACCCCATGTTGCTCCCAATGGCAGGCTAGCGCCTTACATAGCAGCTCTACCATCATTGGTGTATGAATGTGTGAATGGGTGAATGAGTCACAGTGTAAAGCACTTTGAATACCGCTAAGGTTAAAGAGTCGCTATATAAGTGCAGACCATTTACATCACTAATTCCCACACACAGTCTACTCACTCAGAGAGGAATATTAATTGAGAGAAATCAATTTTCACATCACAAACACACACAATCATCTGACCTTGAAAGCTCGTGGTACAGCGAGAGGATCATCGTTGGTGAGACGGTGGAGGAGAGCAGGCCAGCACCGGTGCACCATGGGAAGAAGCTCGTTCTCTCTCGCACATAAAACACACACACACAACTCCAAGATGTCCAACACCTGCAAACGGCACACGAGGAATTCAATTACAACACGTCTGTGCTAGATATTCCATGTTACAATAAAGAAAACAGGTTTTTGGTGATGCCAAAATCATAATCAGTGGACAGATGCAAAGTGAATTCTGTAACCTTGAGTCGTGTTCTAAGGTTGGAATCGGACAGCAGGTGGATGCATCGCTCCATGACGTCTTTTGCAATTTGTATATGAAGTGGAAGTTCCTCTTTCACATCAGGGCCGTCCATGTCCTCCTCAGAAGTGGATGCTGATGGAGGGATGTCTGTGGACAGGAGAGTATATTATCTCGTAATGCTAGTCTCTCGACTGCCCTCTGAATTCATATTGCACAATAATGCCAAATATCTTGCAAAATAACAAGTTCGGTGCAAACTTTCATGAAAAACTGCCGTGCCATTATATGTATAAGCAACTCCTTTTTGTACCACAGTCTGTTATTTCGATTTGTGTCAGTTCTAGATCTACCAGCTTCTAAATTTCACATCAAATGTTCTAGCTGGGCCTCTCTAAGTGGGCAGTTCTTGGCCAGAATAAGCAACAATAGCCACGTTTCCACTGTCGGGCCAAATGAGGGTGCGCTTCCAGGGCTTTCTCAGGGCCAATGGCCTTTGGCTCACCGATTACTCTTGGGCCAAACAAGGCCAACTGGGGATTGAGGCGGGGTCAATGTCAAAGGCGGAGTTTTGCCGAAATTGCCAGGTTGTGTCCCCAGCACACAACAGTGTTCTGGAAAAATTTTCTGGAAAAATGTACAATTGCAGGCACAGATCAAATCGGTTAAAACTCGCAATGGACAAAGCGGTATCCAAATAAAGAGCTTTCCCTGGTTCGAGATCACGAATGGTGTGATGGGACATCATCCTGCTGTTAGTGGAGAGACCCTTCGGGACACCATGGCCGTTACAGTCGGCGAGTTGTCAACGATAACTTATCTTGCTAGCTAGATAGCTAGCTAATGTTTACATATGATACAAACTCGATATTCTAGATAACATGATACCTCAGCGTGATCTTCCCTCTTGCTTGTGAAATGGGCGGGGTGTGTGATGTTGGCACCAGGGCGGCATATTAAGGGTGGGTTTTAGGGTGACACTGCAAGGCTATTGGCCCGATGGTGGGAACGCAGGTCGATTTTGGTCTTGCGGCTCGAGGTCCGAGGCTATTGGACCTGCCAGTTGATAGCCCTGCACTGGCCCGATAGTGGAAAAGCGGTTAATGTGGGCTAGACTCTAACACGGATAACTGTTGAATGTGTCTTATAAGCCACAAACCTACAGTGTAACAGTGGGAAGGCAAGAATAATGGATTGTTCTGGGAATTAAGACTCTGTGTGGTGTTGGTTTAACGATCAGAAATCTGAAGCCACAGCATGTTGAGGACTGAAGCCAAAAACCAAGCTTCTGTGATCATAATGCTCTATTACCTCTAGTAAGACACTTGTCTGCACAATCTGCTAAATAGGTCTGAAGTTTTTATATGAACTTACGGTAAAACCATTAATTTACGGTGACTACGACTATCATCTACTGTGCAAGTATTCAAATGCAAACTATGAAGCACAACTAGATTTTTAGATTTTCTCCAGAAAATCTGAGGGGTTATCTATGATATTCTGGTCTCCAGATATGGCTCAAGTCCCTTCTTCAGTGTAAGTCTATTGGATATTTTTTTTACAGTTTTATCATCAGCGAAGCTAAAACTGCATGTCCGATTGCTTAGAAGAGTAAAACACACACCTCACCTCAATGTCCATAGCACAAACGGCACTTAACAAGCACCACTAATAATTGTGACAAAGCAAATGAAGAATTAAATAATAAATTAACATTTATAACCTAGACCATCAGGATCTTCCTCCTCGATTCCAATGCCTTCTGCAAGCTCCTTTTGTTTTTTATAGTCAAGAAGAAACTGCCTCAGGCTCAAACAGTCTTTCCTCTGGGTCTCTTTGTTGGGCGGCATCTGGTGTCCAATATTGGCGGGAAACCATCTCACTGTAGTAAAACAGACATGTACGGCTTTAGGCTCAAAATAACAGATGAAGAATCCTTTAGCATCTAATATTAAAACAGTCATTAACCTTAAACATATTCAAATGTATCTTTATATATTCTGTTGGGGTGACTATCTTGTGATATGCAGCACAATTAAGGGTAAAAATGGCAATTACAATCAGATAAACGTCTGGGAGATGTACGTGTGCATCAAGGCCTATTTAAAAGAAAATTGACATATATGCACATTATATCAGTATAAAGGCTTGGGTATACTTTTTTCTGCAAGCTGTTCCATCTAACACAAGTGCTCTACCTATCAAAGTATGTATGCTCTTTTGACAGCGAGTCAAACGCAGACTGACCGCGTGCCTATAAAAACAGTCCACACGTACTCTGCTGATGACGAAATTAGCATCACGCGGAAAATCGAAGTATGCTTTGGCTTTAAGTTCCAAGTAGTTCATTTATAGCAATACTGCATGATGTTAAAAACAGTCAGTTATTGCTTACCAAGTGCCTTCATGAGTGAATGCAACACAGTGCAGAACTGTGGCGTTCTCTGCTCATAGCTAAGATCAAGTGCCGTTAACACGTCCTGCACCACATCAGCCACTAGGGGCAGCAGACTTGCATCTGAATGAGTGAACATGACTGCAAGAACTCTCGTAGCGTGAGGGTGAATGCTGGGTCTGGCTAAGTTTAGAGAAACATCATTAAGAAGGTAGTCAGAGTTCTGGATGACCAGTTCCTTGGGCGAACTGTAATCGCAAGCCTTACAGAGGTCGCAAATGGCGCTGTAGGCCGACTGGCTGACAAGAAGCGACTCATCCCCGGCCTTCTCCAGCACAGGGTAAAGTGATGTCATTAGAAGCAAACGGAAGTCTGTGCCCAAAGCAAGGGCGAAACCTCCAATGCCCTCTAACTGGATACAGATTTGCCAGATGTTGCCGTTCAGTTGGTGGAGAGTTGGTGTTTTGGATGTTGGAAGTATCTGCAAAGAGTTTCTTTCTGGATGGGGCAATAAGGAGGCTGTAGACTCCAAGTTTGCTTGAGTCTCATTGTCCACTGCCTCGGAAACTGTAGGGAGATGCCAGTTACCCAAACTGATGTATTCCTCAATGATGGAAACGATGGAAGATCTCAAGTCCTCTTTACTTGTTCTAGAAGGTGTGGACTGACTAACTCCTATGTAGTCCATTCTGGAATTGTCGGTCTCCAGACCAATGCCTGCAGCACCAACAATGACCTCGTTGAGAGCCAAAGCAGCTTGCTTCTTGTAAACAGAGGACTCCTTGTACAATTCCATGAAGCAGTCAACAAGAAGATAGAGGTTCCCGTAGTATCCCAACGTCCGGCAGATCTTACAGAGTGCCGAGAATATCTTGTCATCTGTGAAGAAGAGGAAGTATTTCTTCTGTGGTTGCATTTGGTGCATGTCAGGTCCTAGGTTTGTTAAAGGAATAAGAGTTCTCTCCTCGATGATCTTTACATCTGTTACATCCAGCTCCAATACTTGCATCAGTGCTTTGGAGATGCGCTCCAAATGTACTGCTGAAGTTAGTACAGAGTCCACTTTGGGCCCAAGAATCTTGAGGTACCCCAGGAACACATTAAGAAGGAAGAGCTTGCGTTGATCATCTGTAGTTCTCATGAGACGAGGTAAGGATGACGCCAAGCTGTGGAGGTTTTCAGACAGAATGTCAGTAAAGTCCTGCCCACCGGTGGCTTGGCTTTTCTGCGCCACCTCATTCAAAACTGTGTTACACCTGTTTTTAACGTTGGGCTCGTCATCGTTGATGGCACCTACCAATGCTTCCAGTAGAGGGCCGATACATTCACCTACAGACTGGCTGCACTGAGAGAGAAGGAGATGGGACATATTCACTAACTCAAGCCTCACTTTCCAGTGTGGGTGCGCAGAAGTACAGGAAATAATATTTTGTAGGACCATTGAGAGACGCTTGGATGTGTCCTTGCACCAAGACGGAGTCCTCTTCACAATGAGTTTCTCAACCCTCCCCATCTCAACGGCTGCTGTGTCCTTTGCTTCCGTTATCTGAAGCTGCTCGTCGGCCATTACTAGACCTACAGCTCTATACCAAACCCTCATGGCCTTTACAGTAACCACATGCCCCTGTCTGACATCTCCACTGATCACGAGGCTCAAGGCACGAGAGATGCCAGGCAGAAATGTGGCTAAGGCACAACCAAGCAGATACCTCTCTTCCTGTCCTGGCTCAATGTGTTCTTGCGAGCAATCGCACTGTAGAAACAGAGACAGGAGACATTTCAGTGCAGCTGTCTGGACTCCTCTGGCTTTTTCCTGCTCTGTGAGTGCAAGCAGTAATGACACGGCCGCTCCAAGTCCAGGCAACATGCTCGGGTCATAGAGCTTAAAAACAATGTCACCATATGCAGAGTGCAGGAGGGTGTCCAGGCACTTCAGGACGGCCAGTTTGAGTTCCTCTGAAGTCACGCCAGGCTTTCCCGGGTCTTTAGGGGAACAAAGACAAAGGCACAGCTCAGAGAAAAGATCTTGCAGAGACTGCCAACTCTGAACGCAAGTGTTCTCCAGGACATAAGTCATGGTTTCCATGACCGCCTGGACAAGACCCTCGCGCTTGGAGCCAGGGGTTTTGAGGACAAATCTGAGAGGAAAGAGGACATAGTCCTGGAGCTGTTGGAGAGCTCCATAGCTAACACTGCGGAGGTGGCCGCTGACAGTCTTTACATTAGCGGCTGTAGGTTCTTTGGTCAGGAGCACACAGGATGGACGGAGATATGCAAATGCAATCTTGGGATCATCAATCTGATGTTCAGCCATTCTTCATGCAGGGAGTTATGAGATCTGTGAAGCAGATTATAATAGTTGTAAGACACGATGATGGAGAAAGAGAGAGGAAAAATAGGCTAATATGAAACACAATTATGAGAATGTATGACAAAGAGAGAGGAGTAATTTGCACATTTTCATAGTTATTCAGTGGAAACAACTAAACATGCAGAAAACATCAGAAAGAATAGCCAACAATATTAATATTTATTATTACCTTTATCAAGTAAATAAAGTATTAAATTAGCAGTAGTTTTCTGAAGAGATATTTTGTTCATCTCGCTCTAGCAAATTAATATCTCACATTTTCTTACAAGCACACACTCCCTAATATTATATCCTACTTTTCAATGTTTTTGCTGATACTTTTTGTTAGCATTTTAGGAACCTTATAATAACTGAAAAGGGGCTTGACAATTATAAAGTTGTCTTTTAACATGTTTAATGTCTTATAATAAATTACATTAAACATGTAATTTTCTGTTGTTTACATCACTTTTTATATATAATGCACATTGAGCATATTTTAAACCTTAAATAGATAGTCTTATTTTTGTTTAATTTAATATGGTAAAATGTTAATAATTATACAAGAACTAGAATAATAGTTTAAATTAGTATAGCATGTCACAGCTGTCACTCTCATATCAACTGCTCATACACTATGCTATAAAATGTACTGGATCAGTATAGTATAGAAATCTATAGTACGTCTATGAATGTGTGCACATTTGCATATATGTAAACCTTAACCTTTGCGTGACAATAAAAATAAAAAAAGTTACTAAGAGATCCTCAGAGGACAAAAATGTCTGTGTCAAAAAAACTGCCATAAATATATGATATATTAATATTATTTTACACTTTCACTGACTTCCCTTTTTTTTAACCAACATCAGTCGATAACTACCAAATATTCACTCATTTTCAGAATTTTAACCCTTTAAATGCCAGCTTCTTTACATAATGTATAGCAACCAGCATTGTGGATGACCCCACACACCCCTCACACAAACTCTTCACCCTCCTGCCGTCTGGCAAGAGGTACCGAAGCATTCGGGCCCTCACGGCCAGACTGTGTAACAGCTTCTTCCCCCAAGCCATCAGACTCCTCAATACTCAGAGACTGGTTTGACACACACACACACGTGTCCTGAGTTGCACTTTAATTACTGTCACTTTATAACTGTCTGCTACCTCAATAACTGCTATGTGCATAGAACATTATCTCATAGTATGTTATGTTTACGTTTTTAGAAACTGTCATCTTTTTGCACTACTGTGTACTGGTCGGCGCTGCACTGTCTCTCACTGTGCCTATTGTCCTGTTCGTTTTTAGTCATTTATTGTACTGTCCTGTACTTTTTGCACACGTTTGCACGTGTACTTTACATAGGTATGTTATTTAGTCTGTGTAATCTCATGTGGTCCTGTGTTTGTCCTATGTTGTTTTTATGTAGCACCATGGTCCTGGAGGAACGTTGTCTCGTTTCACTGTGTACTGTACTAACTGTATATGGTCAAAACGACAATAAAAACCACTTGACTTGACTAATGTCTCTGTTGCTTTTCTCACACTCACTCACACACACACACACACACACACACACACACACACACACACACACACACACACACATTTAGCTGCATCATTTATTAATTATGGCCTGCAGTGCTCTATAATACAGAAAATAGGGGAAAAGCTTGTATTTGCTCCATAGGCTAAACATGAGAAAAGTGGGAAATATTTAAAATGCAAGTTTTGAAGCCAGTGCTCTAGAATGAAAGCATAATATCATAGAATTCATGATATTATGTTTCAATGGCCCTGGGATCAAATATTGCAGTTTTAATGGGGGCATTAATTTTGTCCTGAAGGTTCTGAGTGTGACTATTTTGTGTCCACGGTGTGTTATAAATGTATTATAGGAACTGAGGTTGAAATATCAAAATTGCCCAAAAATTACACACCTTTGGCCAAATATATCCCGTTGGCATTAACAACAACAAGTCAAAATGATCGAAAATAACTACAATTAAAAAGACAAAAAAACCGAAGCACGCACAAGGGTTAAACGAGTATTTTTGTTGTGTATTTTTATATGGTAACATCTCATTTTAATTCAAGTGAAGGTCAAACGTAGCCAGTTGAACATTCACTTGCAGTACGTCCCATTAAATGCTCTTACTTACTTGTAATAATTCAGTCCGGAGAAGTCATAATCTGCAGCATTTATGCAGACTCAAGCACATAATCACGCCACTACACTTCTGTGTAATGTTATGTCATATAATTCCTCATTGCTGGTCATCAAACAGAAACTGAGCTCCTAAAAAAAGACTTTCCGTCAGAAATTACTTGCGAAGTATTATTAAGTGACAGTGTCGCATGAGATGGACACAGCCAGCATGTTTCTTGTGTTTCTTCCGCGCGTCTCGATGACGTTTCTACGCGACGCTCGTTTGTTTATCCGCCGCGAGAGAAACTTGCAGCCAAATCTCATCGTGCTTAAATTAAACATTCTGCAAAAGTATCGAGGAACTAACGAACGCATTCTGTTAATATTAATCGATTCTGTTTTATTTCGTTCGCATAGACATCACCGATTTGCAGTTAAAACGTATTGAAGTGGTGTCCGCGTGTTTTGTGCCATATTGGAGTTGAATCCAGATTAGACGTTCAAAACGGCTCACAGGTAAGACTATATTTAGCCCTTTCTTTTAATTGTTTATTTGAGTTGATATATTGTATTTATTGTTATAATTATTGTCTGATTGATGGGTTGCATAAGCAAACTAATCAGATGTTCAACAAAATCAATAACTTATATTTACAGTATCTATACATTGAGTGTAGAGTATAATAAAAGTCAAATATATATATATATATATATATATATATATATATATATATATATATATATATATATATATATAATATGAATGTACAACCAAAATGTATAGTTATTATAGTTGGATCTGACACGTTTAAATGCACTCAAAATATGTAAGATTTATGCATTTTAATTTCATAACAAAATTGAATGCAACTATATCATATTTATATAGGTAGTTGACAAATAACATGGACGTGACTTTTTTTCAACATCAAGATTTTAGGTTAAAATGTGTATTAATGTGTAATCACCATTCTGCCTTCTCATAGTTAATTTTAAATAGTCCTGTGTTGTGACAAACTGATTTTTAAAAGTACAAATAATCCATGAGATCATAAAAACAGCCTGTATAATAATTATACAAGTCGTAATGAAGTATGGTGTTTCACACCGTATGTCATTTTCATATCAACCAACCATACACTTTGTAAACCTGACCAGACTTTCCGATTAACTCCATAAGCTGCTCTTGAAACTTCTTGAGCTAAACAGGCCATTCTCAGTGTTTAAAGTTTGTTTTCAACCTGATCTGTTTTTTTGTAGGGAGTTGTTGGAGAGAGCGTCCAGCATGTCGTCTTTCTCTGAGTCTGCTCTGGAGAAGAAGCTGTCTGAGCTCAGTAACTCGCAGCAGAGCGTTCAGACTCTCTCGCTGTGGATCATACACCACCGCAAACATTCATCGCTCATAGTGCGAGTGTGGCACAGAGAACTGAAGAAGGGTAAGATTTACCGTGCTGCTGCTGTTGTCACTTGTGAGTTAACTACTAGAGCTTTCTGGGAACACTCAGATCTGTTGGATCTGTTAAAGGGATTGTTCACTTAAAAATTAAAATGTAGTCATTGTTTACTCATCCCTGTGTTGTTACAACCCTATATGACTCTCTTTCTTTTTCTTAACACAAAGGGAGAAATTGTGCAAAAAGTTTGTGCTCAGTGATGTCATACAATGGCAGTTTATGGTGACCACCTCTTCAAGCTTTAAAAGAATGCAAAAGTATAATTCAGAAGTCTAATACATTATTCCATGAGACTCATGATTATTATGAAAGCATACGGTAAGATTTGGTGAGAATTAAATCGAAATCTAATGTATTATTTAGTCAAAATATTCACTGACCATTGCTGTCCTGTGTGTATTCATGGAAGGGCACGAAAGCAACAGTTCATGCTGCGCCCTTGTGATATTGGGGCGTTCAAGCGAAAACTAATTTTGTTTATCTATAAAAAGGTCCTCCACAGCAATTGTTACAACAGAACACAACACATCTGCACACAAAACAGAGAACAGAACTTACTAAACATGTCTTAAGAGTTTGTAGACGAGGAATTGATGCATTTCTATGCTCAGCCTTGTTTTTGAACAGAGTACAACTACTGAATGTTTTCACGGAGATCTCACTCTGTTCAGGTCTGTCACAAATACTCACAGATTCAGAATTGAGAAGAGGTGATGGACATTCCCGCCTACTCCATCTCACTGTTGATTCTAAGGCTGGGCATAGAAATGCATCTATTCTTCAAGTACAAACTTTTCAGACATGTTTAGTAAGTTCTGTTCTCTGGTTTGTGTGCAGCTATGTTGTGTGTCCTGTTGTTAATATCATTGGTGGTCCTGGTGCAAGTTTTCACTTGAACGCCCTACAGTTGCTCTCGTGCAAAGAGCTATAGTAGAGCATTAGAATAACGGTCGGTCAACAGTTTCACTAATTAATACATTCGATTTTGTTATTTTCTTATCAATTCTTATTGTTTGCTTTCATAACAATCATGAGTCTCATGGAATAATTTATTAGACATCTAAATGATCAGGGTTCCCACGCGTCCTGCAAAACATGGAATTCTGCAATGCAGTTTTCCAGAAAAAGATTTCCAGAACAATACCTAAATGTCCTGGAAAATAACTATTTGTCCTGGGAAATATTTCAGTAGAATAAAAGGTTTGACTGTGTTGCTAGCAAGGTTACATGCACAAAAACATGGTAATGAACGGGACTCGGAGTAGGAGTCAAATGCATATACATTCGTATTGTTTTGTCTCTGCTGGCGTCTGTGGATTGGGAAACAAAATCAACGGTTAAGGGCGCTTACACCCTCATGATTAATTACAGCAGCAGCCAATCGTGTGCTTGGCAACAGCAGTGCATGAACATTGAGAAGCGGCACCTACTCGTGAAACTTCTCGTTAATAAACAACTGGAATGACCTTCTACAGGTACCGACTGAATGAGAGGGGCATATTGTTGTTTTGTTTTTTCTCTCTCCCCAATTTGGAATGCCCAATTCCCAATGCGCTCCAAGTCCTTGTGGTGGAGTAGTGACTCACCTCAATCCTGGAGGCGGAGGACGAATCTCAGTTGCCTCCACGTCTGAGACCGTCAATCCGCGCATCTTATAACGTGGCTTGTTGAGTGCGTTACCATGGAAACATAGCGCGTGTGGAGGCTTCACGCCATCCACCACGTCATCCACGCACAACTCGCCCCACTGAGAGCGAGAACCATATTATAGCGACCACGAGGAGGTTACCCCATGTGACTCTATCCTCCCTAGCAACCGGGCCAATTTGGTTTCTAAGGAGTCCTGGCTGGAGTCACTCAGCACGCAGAGGGGGGCATGATGTTAGTTTACTTCAGCTTTTGCATGTGAATCTACATTGTTCATCATTGAACTTTTAATGTGTAAAAAGTAACTGATGTTTATACATGTTGAAGTGACGCTGCAGTGCCACCTCCAACTTCACACCAGAGTGTTTTTCACACACGTTTTTGCCTCACAAATAATGTCTTTGAGAGTACTAAGCTACAATAATTATTTTAAAACTATCCAAATTTATGAAGAGATATTGAATGTCTCATGTCTCGAATTTTTTATTAATTATTACCATATCGTTTCTGAGTATCCAGAGACCCCAGTAATTACATTCACCAAAAAAATAAACGCTAAGACCTAAAGATAAACAAGTCCTCTTTTAATTTTCTGCAATCAAAGCAATTACCATATTTTTTCTCTTTCAAATAATTGTTTTCAATGTTCACTTTCTTGAGTGGCAAGCACATAAATTTGCCCGTCCATGACGCTTTCTGCGACACTTGTCATGGAAGGGCAAAAAGCCGCTTGACGCTGGCATTGAACGGAGCGTTGGGGCGTTCAAGAGAACTCATTTTGTTTATCTATAAGCAGGTCCTCCACAGCAATTGTTACAACAGAACACAACACAGCTGCACACAAAACCGAGAACAGAACTTACTAAACATGTCTGAAGAGTTTGTAGATGAGGAATTGATGCATTTCTATGCCCAGCCTTGTTTTTGAACGTATTTGGATATCAAACAGAAACATAGAGGAGGCTACAGGCAAACGACACATGATAAAAAAGTATATTTTCTATGTTAATCTGAGTGTTTGTCCTAACCAGCAGTGACGAGCGACGGTACATTCTATCGTTGCTGTCCGTTTCTGCTTTTCGGCTTATCTCGGCCCGGCCCGCTCCACCCAGTCCACCCCTGATTGGCCCCAAAGTGCGTCGGCCCAATGGGAAAATGCCCAGTATGCCAAATTACCAGTCCAGCCCTGGTCTTGTACATCTCAAAATTATTCAGTGACTCATTGCACATAAGACGCTCATTTGTCGCCACCTACTGGCACCTCCAGAAGTAGCCACTGAACTAGACAATGAATTAAACTGAACAAATCTGTGAAACAGAAGCCTCACCAAAATATACTTTATTTCTTGCAGCTAATTCTGCGCAATTGTGCTGATAATTTTCTACACTTGAGTCATTAAAAAAGTTTAAGTTGGATGAGTAAACAATGACTGAATTATAATTTTTTGGGTGAATTAATCCTTTAAGGATTGTGAGTTTGGTTGGCACCAGCATGTCATATTTTGCTTTTCCAAAGTTAATTCATAGTCTATGAGTCCTTTACCAAAATGTACTGGGGTAGTACCATGGTACTTTGATATATACCATGATAATGTAGGTCCTTTAACGAATAAAATATATTTTCTATGTTATATTTCATTGTAATACAATATTACTTTTTTCATAAGGTGAAGGTTGTTTTCAAATGTGATAATAATGTTGTACTCAGGGATGCAAACTACTCACCTTTTGGCTAAAATCACCTTTTTTCAAGCTAATGTATTTGTTTGGTTACATTTTGTTTGCTTGAAATGGGTAGTTTAAGTTGAAACACTTAAAAAAGCTTTAAATACAACAAACAAATCAACTGAAAATATACCACTGGAACACCTGCTCACTTTTGTTACCTCTCATGAGTGTATTGAAAGGGATAGTTCACCCAAAATGAAAATGATTTCATTATTTACTCACCTCCATGTCGTTCCAAACCCAAATTACTTTCTTTCTTTCATCGGTGGAACACAAAAGATGATTCGGCAGAATATCTGAGCTCTCTACTTTTTGTACAAGGAAATTGGATGGTGATTTATACTGCCAAGCTCCAAAACAGACAAAAAGAGACACAAAATTCCCCAATATGTGTTATAAAATGTAAGTTGTTGTTCACTGATAATCTTCCCCTCTGTTGTAGCTCTCAAATCTCATTTGCGTTCATGTTTGTCGTTGCTTTTAGAAAATATATCTTGAATATAAGTATATTTTATCTTTACTGGACTGGCAGAAGCATAAACAAGTGGCGCTTATATTCAAGATATATTCTCTGGAAGCAAGTCTAAATATCAAATATGTTGCTTCTCAGGTAAATGTATCTTTTTTTTTAAGGGTTTTTAGATATTTAAAAATGGAAAACAAGACAAAAACACTTGATAACCATTGGATTTTTACAGTGATTTTATTTGTTGTTGATTAAATTAAAATTAATTGAAATCCACAAGTATTTTTTAATTGTCATTTTAGAGGTGTTTTTAAAAGATGCTTTTTTCCTAAGCACGTTTAATACAACCTTTTTACTTGGGGCACAAGCTAAATTGTCAGTTAAGTGCTAATGAATAATTGTTGTAATAATCGCCCGGAAAGTCGAATAATCGCTTTAATAATCATTAGATTAATCGATTATCAATATAATCATTAGTTGCAGCCCTAGTCGCGCACATGCACCAACAGTCAAATGAAGTATACTTTGAAAGTCTGAGCTATTGTGCGACTTGGAATACTTGTGCCATTTTGTAGCTCTACAGCAGAAACCCATATTCACTTTCGTTGTATGGAAACGAGCAGCATGAACGTTCCGCTAAACATCTTTTGTTTGCCCCCTTTGTGTTGCACGCAAGAAATCATATGGATTTGTGTCAATAATGAGAGACTATTCATTTTGTGGTGAACTAACTCTTGTCAATACAATTTTTCATTATTTGTATGTTTGTTTTTCAGCTAAAAGCAGCAGGAAGTTGACGTTCCTGTATCTGGCTAATGATGTCATTCAGAATAGTAAGAAAAAGGGTCCTGAGTTTACAAAAGACTTTGAAAGCGTCTTGGTTGATGCCTGTTCGCATGTTGCACGGTAAACTCGCCTTCAACGTCCTATGTATTTCAAATAATTCAACTGTCCTGTCTCACCTTTATTCCCTCTGTCTGTCTTTGTCAGAGATGGGGACGACGGTGCTAAGAAGCAAATGGAGAGATTGTTGAATATTTGGCAGGAGCGCAGTCTCTACCGCTCTGACTTCATCCAGCAGCTCAAACTGGCCATCGAAGACTCTGACAGCCCCAAACACAAGTCTGCAGGTCAGCACCATGCACCATCAATTTGGCATTTATTACATGCTTTATCGGGTTCCTGAAAGACTTGGGCTGTTATTATGAATGTCAACAGCCATGAATTGACTTTCACTTTATACTTGGCAGATGACAGGAAAAACCTGAAGAGAAGCTACCAGAAGGTGCAAGTGGAAGAGGAGGAGGAGGAGGAAGATGATGATTACAGAGGTCACTACTCCCCCCATGAGACTGATGTTGCAGCTCCTCAACTGGTATGAATATTTTTAAAGATTTAGCTATGAATATTTACATAGAGAAAAGTGATTCGCGCCAAGCGTGTCTGTCAAGCTTAAAGGGATCAATTCTGTCACCAAAGGAAATGTTAGGCTGAGTGTTAGTCTCAGTCACCATTCACTTTCATTGAATGAAAAAAAGATGCAATGAAAGTTCTCATGACTTCACAGACGGAAGATCTGGTGAAAGCGCTGCAGGATCTGGAGAACGCGGCGTCGGGTGATGCTGCTGTGAGACAGAAGATCGCCTCTCTTCCGCAGGAGGTGCAGGACGTTTCTCTTTTAGAGAAGATCACAGGTAAGTCCTGACAGGTGAACGGAGTCTGAGGTTTCACAGGAAGAACATTCTTCATCCGCAGTCACATCTTGTGCATGTATACTGTATGTAAGCACTTTTACAACTGATTTAATGTAGAGCTGTGAAAGTTAACGTGTTAATTTTTCTTAATTGCGATTACCATTAATACGTGTCTGCCCGGAGTCATTTCACTGACGCATACACCACAAACACACAACAGCCATGTCAGTGATCACATGATGCTATTTGTTATACAAAACAAGCCCAGATGGGACCTTGCAGTCCCTATAAGGAGCAATTTAATTACCACAGAAGCACGTCAAGTCTTAACTATCACTAAAATGCAAAGCGCTTTTCATGTGGAGTTCAAAGTGGCACTTGAGGCTGGCATTGACGCCCTGATGTGAATTATGAATGCGGCCTCACGATTCCTGTGGCAAAGTGGATAGCCACAGTCTACCAGCAGATTAATATTGTGGAAGATGAGAGTTTAAAAGATTTAATGCCCATTGTGGGGCTACTTCTTTCAATTAGTCAAACTCCCACTTTGATTTTGGGAAAGGTTTAATGTTACTTGAATTGGTGATTGTTTTTATATTGTGTAAGGCTTTGTTTGGAAAATGTTAATAAAGCATTATATTGGTACATTTTGTTTTGTTTTCTTTCCTCAGAAAATGTGCATTTTGACAGAAAAAGATGTACATTTAGTAAAATTTCAGCACTTTCAAAATCTGTGATTAATCGCAACTAACTATGGAAAAGTATTCGTTTAATCACAATTTAAAAATGGTAATTGACTGACAGCACTAGTTTAATCAGAATACATTTTTTGAAAGCATAAACCTTGTTTAAGCTAAAGGGATGATTGGCAGGCGAGTACCGGTTATTTAAAACTAACGGTTATTTTGATAATCGATTAATCAGCAATTATTGCAACGATTAATCGTTAGCTCTTAATCGATTATTCTGCTTGCGCCCTGACTTAAAAGGTTGTATTAAATGTGCTTACTAACAATAAAGAGGACAAAAACATCTTTTAAAAATACCACAAAATGAAATTCACTGAATTTAAGGGAAAGCATACGTTTAATTCAGTAAAGAAATTCACTGCAAAAAATTCACTCCTTTTGTTATCAAGTGTTGTTGTCTTGTTTTACATTTAAATTTTCTAAAAATACTTAAAACAAGAAACATTTAATTGAGAAGCAACATATAAGATATTTAGACTTTCTTTAAGAGAATGTCTCTTAATATACGTGTATTTAATATTTCTTTAATCTTTATTTAACCAGGGAAATAATCACATTGAGATAAATATCTCATTTACAAGTGAGCCCTGGCCAAGGTAGCAACACACAATATACATAACTACATAAAACAGATTACACAACACACACATATACAACAATAAAACAAGATTAAACGTTAAGAGCAAGTGCAGACAGATTTGAATAATTTATTTAAATGTAACTTGAACTCATTTATAGAAATAAGTACATCAAGTTTCAATGAACTTTGGATCTCATTCCAAGCAGCTGATGCACTATAAATAAAAGCAGTTTTTCCAAACTCTGTCTTCATTACAGGAACATTTAAAAGAATATATCTACTTGAACGTAGATTATTCCCTTGAATATTAAAAGTTATTAAGCTATTCATATATTGAGGAAGCTGGCCGACTAATGCCTTATATACAAGTATGAGCCAGTGTTTGTACCTTCTTATGTGAAGTGAAGGCCAACCTACCATTTCATACAGTGCACAGTGATGAGTGTGATATTTTGTGCAAGTTATAAATCTTAGAGCAGAGTGATAAACAGAATCTACTGATTGTAAGAGAGCTTTAGTAGTGTTTCTGTAAAAAACATCTCCATAATCTAAGATAGGTAAGAAGGTAGATTCCACCAACTTTCTCTTGGCTGACTGTGAGAAACATGCACTATTCGAAAATAAAACCCCAGCTGTAACCTTAACTTAGACAGCAGTTGTTTAACATGTAACTTGAATGATAAGTCCTCTTCCAACACAAACCCTAGATATTTGTAAGAGGAGACCAGTTCTATAGAGTTACCCTGCAACGTGTAAATAGGTGGTGGAGAAGAATCAGTCTTATGTTTCCTAGAAAAGACCATGTATTTTGTTTTCTTATCATTTAGGACTAATTTTAAAGAAAATAGGTTACACTGAACTAATTCAAATGCTTTCTGCAACTTTAAAATGCAATTATCAATAGAAGATGCAAAACAATAGATAATAGTATCGTCGGCATATAAATGGATACTTAGCGTCTGATAGATTATCACCAAGATTGTTAATATATAATGTAAACAACAGGGGACCCAAAATGGACCCCTGTGGCACACCAGATTCAATGGTGAGCTTTTCAGAAAGAGACCCCTTAATTTGCACTCTTTGACACCTATTCTTTAAATAGTTCCTGATCCAACCTAATGCTGTTTCAGAAAGACCGATACAATGCAAACGCGACAAAAGAATACCATGATTGACTGTATCGAAAGCTTTAGTCAAATCAATAAACATCGCAGCACATGACCTTCCAATATCTAGGGCGCAGGTAATGTCATTTAAGACTTTCATAGTAGCAGTTACTGTACTATGATTTTTTCTGAAACCAGACTGAAACCTAGATAAAATACTATTGTTAATTAAAAATTCCTTTAGCTGTTCGGTGACAATAGATTCTAAAATTTTAGCCACAGGTGATAGCTTCGAAATCGGTCTGTAATTATTTAAAATGGTTGGATCACCGCCTTTCAGCAGGGGTACAACCAAAGCAGATTTCCAAACATCAGGAACAATATTCTGTTCTAATATAATATATAAGGGTATTTTGAATATATTCAAGATCTATTCTCTAAAAGCAAGTCTAAATATCTGATATGCTGCTTCTCAGGTGAATGCATCTTTTTTTAAAGGATTTTTAGATATTTTAAAATATTTGTATTTTTAATATTATATTCAACATTCTCAGATAATAATTTGTTACTTCTGCAGTAGCTGCTAAAGTAAATGTACATTGTTTTAAATGAGTTTCAGATATTTCTATTGGAAAACATCATAAATGTCTTTTGTTTCCGTGTATAATGGGGGTGAAGACTTCCTCTCACTTTCTGTTCACTTCAGTCCATCTTTAACTCATAAAAAAACAAACTCTCTTATTAATAAAGCTGCGTATTGCCAGTTTTCTTCACGATAAGAAATGCACAGTGACACATATATTATGATTCAATAAGTCGCGAGTCATCATGTTATAGTCTAGCTGCATTAAGTGTGTGCGCTCGAGGGATGAGCGTCCCGTGACAGAGTGTGTATCGGCAGGTGCAGTTTCAATCTCTCCCCCTTAGATCGGGACACTCACAACTCATAGAAGAGGCGCTGACCACACAGAGAAATGCCAGTTTCGGAGTTTGTACTTATTTACATGATCTGCTTCCGTATTATATTCACTTTAATAAAGCTAAAACACATTAAAACTGCATTAAAGATGTTACGCTGGCGTGTTTCCTTAAAAGAGCTCCGACTCCACTTATTCCACAATTAGAGTACTTCAGTGTAAAGAAGTCAATGGAAAGGAGGAGGTGAGAACCGGCTCTTCAATATAAATAATAGTTTAATATAAAACTTAAACAACAGACAAACACGCAAATGACGGACATGTCCGTAAACGATCTCTGTGTCCCGCACAATATTAATAACTATACGTATTGTCTGCCATGCAGAGAGAAAATAAATCAGCCATTTAATTTATGCTTGCTCTTGAGTCACTAAAAATATAAAACAAATACATGTTTTGTTATTCTTTTGATGCTCTGTGCCTTGCCTAATTATTACTTGCTTGACCAACACAAAGGGGGTGTTACAATGCATATAGGTAAAATAATCAACTCTTAATGAGTGCTTTTTAATTTGCTTGCATAGAAGTTTAATGTACGCCACTGTCAAAACATCCTACAAATCGGAAAGTTCCCATGTAAAATACAAGTATTGTGTCACACATACTAAATATATATTGAGTTAAATAATATAGTTATAAATACAATTGTGACAACCGCCAAAGGAAGGGACGGAAACAGGTGTCAGCTTAAGGGGTAAGCTTTTTATTTCTCTTGTTCACTATACACAATATCGGTGTTGTGGGGTTTTTTCCTTGGACGGGTTGTCAGGCCCCCATGCTCCGTCACTGCTGCCCTTTTATGCCGCTCTCCCCATGTTACTGAAATTAGACACAGGTGTTAGTCATCATTTTAGCTCAGGTGTGAGCGCCCTTACCGCTTTTCTCTCCCGGACGGGCGCTTGACCACGCCCCCGCTGCCACATACACCCACCGCCCGACTCAGGCCGGGGCGTCATCCGGCCCGCCTACCACTCCCCCCCATTTCTGGAGAGGAAGTCAGCGGCAGCCATCTGCACCCCCGGTCTGTGGACCACCTTGAACTTAAAAGGCTGGAGGGCCAGATACCAACGGGTGATCCGGGCGTTAGTATCTTTCATGCGGTGGAGCCACTGCAGTGGGGCATGATCCGAGCAGAGGGTGAAGGCCCGCCCCAGCAGGTAGTATCGGAGGGTGAGGACCGCCCACTTGATGGCCAGACATTCCTTCTCTACTGTGCTGTACTTAGTCTCCCTCAAGGAGAGCTTCCGGCTAATGTACAGCACCGGGCGCTCCTCTCCCTCCACCACCTGCGAGAGTACGGCCCCCAACCCTCTGTCTGAAGCGTCCGTCTGCAAAACAAAAGGGAGAGAGAAGTCAGGTGCATGCAAAAGCGGCCCCCCACAAAGTGCAGCTTTAATCTGTGTAAACGCCTGTTGGCACTGCTCCGACCATTGGACCGGATCTGGAGCCCCCTTTTTAGTAAGGTCAGTCAGCGGGCTGGTGACATCCGAATAATTAGGTACAAACCGTCTGTAATAGCCAGCCAGCCCCAGGAACTGCCTCACCCCCTTTTTGGTCTTGGGTCTAGGGCAAGTCGCAATCGCCGCGGTCTTGTCAATTTGGGGACGCACCTGGCCATGACCCAAGTGGAACCCCAGATACCGTACCTCCACACGCCCAACCGCGCACTTTTTCGGGTTTGCCGTGAGCCCCGCCCGCCGCAGCGATCTCAGGACGGCCCTCAGATGTTGTAAGTGCCGCTGCCAATCATTGCTATAAATGATGATATCATCTAGATAGGCAGCGGCATAAGCAGTATGCGGTCTGAGGATCCTATCCATGAGGGGCTGAAACGTGGCTGGTGCCCCGAACAAACCGAAAGGAAGCGTCACGAATTGGTGTAATCCGAACGGCGTGGTGAAGCCTGTTTTTTCACGGGATATTGGTGTCAAGGGGATCTGCCAATATCCCTTCGTTAGATCCAAGATCGAGTAAAACCGAGCAGTACCTAACCGATCGAGCAGTTCATCAATACGGGGCATTGGGTATGCGTCAAATTTAGACACCGCGTTGACTTTTCTATAATCCACACAGAAACGTACAGACCCGTCGCTCTTGGGAACAAGGACGACCGGGCTGGACCAATCGCTGTGAGATTCTTCTATTACTCCCATGTCAAGCATCGCGTCCAATTCTTCCCGAACTATTTTCTTTTTGTGTTCGGGCAAGCGATAGGGGCGGCAACGTACCACTACGCCCGGCTCGGTCTCGATGTGGTGTTGTATGATGTCTGTGCGGCCCGGTAGGGGAGAGAACACGTCTGCAAACTCCTTTTGTAGTTCGGAAACCTCTGTGAGTTGGCGTGGGGAGAGGTGGTCTCCACAAGGAACCGGGGTGTTAGGATTGCGGGCTTTGTTTACCTCCGGTCCGAGCTCCGCCCTCTCCGGAACTACCGTTGCCAACGTCACAGAGGCCGCCTCTTCCCTCCACAATTTCAGGAGGTTGAGGTGATATATTTGACGCGCGCCCCCTCTATCGGTACGTTTAACCTCATAATCGAGATCCCCAACTCGTCGTGTGACCACAAAGGGTCCTTGCCACTTGGCGAGTAATTTCGAGCTCGATGTTGGGAGTAGTACAAGTACTTTATCTCCCGGTGCAAATTCCCGTAGCTGAGCACCCCTGTCATACAGCCGGCGTTGGCGTTCTTGAGCCTGGAGCAAATTCTCCTGTGTTAATTGCCCCAGTGTGTGGAGTTTTGCTCGAAGATCAAGAACGTATTGAATTTCATTTTTAGCATTAGAAGGTCCCTCCTCCCAAGCTTCACGGATGACGTCGAGGACCCCGCGTGGGCGTCGCCCGTACAGCAGCTCAAATGGGGAAAATCCCATGGAGGCTTGCGGAACCTCTCGTACTGCGAATAACAGGGGGTCCAGCCACTTATCCCAATTCCTAGCGTCTTCGTGCACGAATATACGAATCATATTTTTGAGTGTTTTATTAAATCGTTCCACCAGTCCATCCGTCTGAGGATGGTACACGCTAGTGCGAATCGACTTAATGCCCAATAGTTCGTAAAGTTCGCGAAGTGTTCGTGACATAAAAGTAGTGCCTTGGTCGGTGAGGATTTCTTTCGGAACCCCCATCCGGGAGATTATTTTGAAGAGTGCCCCGGCAACACTACGTGCTGAGATGTTGCTCAGAGGCACTGCTTCCGGATACCGCGTTGCGTAATCCACCAGGACTAACACAAAGCGATATCCGCGTGACGTCCGTTCTGATGGCCCGACGAGGTCCATTCCAATTTCTCTAGAAGGGAACCTCGATCAATGGAAGGGGGCGCAAAGGCGCTTTTGGGGTGGCCGGTGGGTTTACCAGCTGACATTCACGGCACGCCGCACACCACCTGCGGACGTCGCCGCCAATGCCCGGCCAATAGAAACGGGCTATTAGACGAAAAAGTGTTTTCCGTTCCCCTAGGTGACCGGCCATAGGATTATAGTGAGCGCCGGAAAACCATTTCCGGCGGCTCCGTGGAATCAACAATTGTGTCACCTCCTCCTTTGTTTGAGCGTCCTGCGTCACTCTGTACAACCGATCTTTAATAACTGAAAAATACGGATATGAAATGGCGATACCCGGCCGGAGTTGTTGACCATCGATTACTCTCACTTGGTCAAAAGCGTGCTTAAGGGTTTCATCCCGCGACTGCTCCAAGGGAAAGTCCCCCTCAGGGAACTCCCTGAGAGGAGGGGTGACCCCCTCGCCCCTTCCCTCGTCACTCGGAGCAGCCGAGGACGGCCCCGGCTCCGCCTTCCCTGCCAAAGCATCGCACATCACACACCTCTTCACTTTCATGCAGGACCCATCCGCACAAACTCCCTCTAATACACTTCTAAAATTCGGCCAATCAGTACCCAAGATTAGCGGATGGGTGAGGCGGGAACTAACCGCTGCCTCCACACTATGTTTTTCTCCCCGGAATTTGATCGCTAAAGTCACCATGGGGTACTTGTGAATATCCCCATGCACACACCTCACCCTCACCCATTTAGCTGTGCCCAAAGCCCCGGGTTGAACCAAGCGTTGGTGGATGGTGGTCTGATTACAGCCGGTATCCATCAATGCTTGGTATGTACCCCCCTGGATCCTTACCGGGACCCGGTACGCTCCAGCCCGACCGGGGGCAGCCTGCGGGACATCGGAGACCCGCACCACCATCCCCACCTCCATCAGCGGACACTGATCCCGGAAGTGGTCCGGGTCTCCGCACCTCCAGCAGACCGGCCCAGGCGCCACGGCCGCACCCGTGCTGGCAGGAGCCACCACCTGAGGAGGAGAGCGGCTGAAGGACGGGGAAGGGTTAGGCGGGTTCTCCCACGGCCGGGAAGTTGGCCTGGTGTATCCTCCATGCCTGCGGGGGGCAGGAACAGGCCCTGGGGAGAGAGCAGAGCGAGAGGGAACGGGGGGGGGAGAAGCAGGGGAAGACACAGGGGAAGGGGAGAGAGAGAGAGAGGAGAGCTCATCCGCCCTCGGTATCGCCGCCAAGTGGTCCTCCGCGAGCTGAACAGCTGCCTCCAGCGACAGGCGTCCTGGAGCCGTTGAGCAAACGCAAACGGGCGGTCGGACTTCTCAAGCTTCATGCTCCGGAAGAGCTGGCGATTCTCCTCCGGGCTCCGACCAACCCGTTGCAGAATGGCCCTCTTTAGGTCAGAGTAAGCCAGGAGGTTAGTCGCCGGCAGTTGTTGTGCCGCGAGTTGTGCTTCCCCGGACAGGAGAGGAATTAGACGGGCTGCCCACTGTTCGGGCGGCCAGCCCCAGATTTCAGCCATCTTCTCAAATAAGTCGAGGAAGGCCTCAGGATCATCTGCTACCCCCATCTTCTGTAACGTGGGCGGGGGCAGCGTAGCGTGAATGTCCGGGGTCGCGGCTGGGGCCGACGCAGCCTCCTGGCTGAGGAGGCTCCAGATAGCAAGTCGGTCCTCTGCCTGAGCCCGCATGATCTCGAAGAACCGCCGATCTTGATCCTGCCGGAGCTCAAGCAGGGATTGTTGGTGGCCTTGATGGAGAGTAGCGAGGGAATGGAGGATTTCCACCAGCTGGGAGGAGTCTATGTTCCACCTTGTTCCATAACTCATAAAAAAAAATAAATGTTCCCGGGTTTCGCACCAATGTGACAACCGCCAAAGGAAGGGACGGAAACAGGTGTCAGCTTAAGGGCTAAGCTTTTTATTTCTCTTGTTCACTATACACAATATCGGTGTTGTGGGTTTTTTTTCCTTGGACGGGTTGTCGGGCCCCCATGCTCCGTCACTGCTGCCCTTTTATGCCGCTCTCCTCATGTTACTGAAATTAGACACAGGTGTTAGTCATCATTTAGCCCTTACCGCTTTTCTCTCCCGGACGGCGCTTGTGTGACTCTACTCTCCCTAGAAACCGGGCCAATTTAGTTGCTAAGGAGACCTGGCTGGAGTCACTCAGCACGCCCTGGATTCAAACTCACGACTCCAGGTGTGGTAGACAGCGTCTTTATTCGCTGAGCTACCCAGGCCCCCTGATGCGTATAAATAATCTTTGAGAAAATACACCGCTTGCTCAGAATTTTTGTTTTTGTTATCCTGGGGAACGGTCTCTGGTTACATACGGACCAATCAAAACTGTAGTTTTAGGTGCACATCAGGTTACGGCGTAGGTTTGATGCAGAAGTATAAATCATCAATCGCAATCCATTTGTCATTTAATAATGTCTATTTTAATATCCTTTCTGTTCTTTACATTCAGTTGTTGATAAAAATAACAACAACAAAAACAGAAGCATGTGATTCTAATCACACAAAGCACCAATACAGTAATTAAGCACGCGACTCCACTCTTGTTAATGTGGGCTCAATCGAAACATTTCTGTGAGACGCTCGTTGAACTGCCCCTGTTTTTAAGGAGACAGTACCATTTTAGTACTTGTTCTACAGCTCGATGAAAATTAGAGTTGGGTATTGATACAGATTTCTCGATTCATAAGCTCTCCTTTCGAATCTGATTTTGATTTATATGGGTATATTTTAGTTATAACCTCCATTTTGCTTACATTTGAAAGAAATTCTCTCCCAGCTAATGCTGGTAATTATACAAGGGACCTTCTAACTAATTACATTACGTAAATATACATTTTACTAATTATGTTTTTTTTAAATATAATTTTAGTCACATTTTAGCTTTAAAAATGAACAAATCAATGTATTTAATCAATAAATATGATATTATATTGCATATATTTTATTACATGTTTATTGTTTGATTGCATAATGTGTACTATTTACAAGTATTTACATTGATTTGTTGAACATACTAAAAACCGGTACTGTCTCTTTAACAAAACTCACTTCTGTAAAGAGCGTCTGTAAATGAGCGCCTTTAATCTCTTATGTGCTATTCATGATTAGAACTAAATATTTTTGTTTTTGATCAACAACTGACTGTAGAGAACAGAAAGGGTATTAAAATAGACATAATTCGATGGCAAATGGGTTTTGTGGACCTTGTCTTTGGACGTGCATTATACGGAACAACTTTTACTCTTAACATGCAGTTAAACATTTAACAGCCAGTTGCTAAATATATACATTTTTAGTCACAAAGGGCAGAATTTGGTTGAAAATGCAAGTGATTTCCTCTCATTGTAGTAAAGGGTTGCACGTAGAGTCAAAGATCGATCTAGGGATTTAAGAATTGATGTCAAATTATGATTGCGATGCGTCGGGAAATCGATATTTTTAACCACCCCTTATGGAAATTATGCACGTAAACAATAAACATGTAACAAAATATATATATGCGATAGGGGTGATTGTGAAATACCATTAGCGAAAGAGTGCTTTTGGGCTTTTGCTTTTAAAGCAACCCACGACTGGAATGGACTTCCAGCTGATTTATTAACCCATAATGGTGTTTTATCTATAAAATTAAAAGTCTGGTTATTGTCCCAGACCCCATATCTCATGTTTTTATGATATATATGTGATTGGTTGTGATTGTTAGTCTAGGTTCGAGTGCATAAAATCTATGTTAGCTTTATTTTAGCAAAATGGACAATATAACTGAAATATCCCCAGTGGGAAATACCGAATTGAGAGCTTTTGAATCGGAGTCCAATCGAATATGGAAATCTTTATCAATACCTAGCCCTATAGTTCAGTCTGGAGAGGTTGGGGTTTTATTAGAAAACCCAAAGGTTTCAATTCTAGTTTTTTGTTCATAATGCTAGATTGACGCAGCCTTTGATGGGCTGTCTCTAGAAGGTAGCATCCCAGCAGCCCAACAAAGTTTAGGTGTAGTGTTATATTAAGAAGGAGGGTTGAGATTAGGTGTAAGGGTAGGTTTCTCTAGAAACACAGCGACACTTTGGGCAACCACAAGGGTTACCTTCTAGACATGACTCGTGTGACCTGTCTAACTGGAAGTGTATCTCTGTGTTTTGCTTTCTGCAGATAAAGAAGCCGCAGATAAACTTTCAAAGACAGTGGACGAGGCGTGTCTGCTGCTGGCGGAGTATAACGGACGTTTGGCGGCCGAATTAGAGGACCGAAGGCAGTTGGCCCGCATGCTCACAGAATACATCCAAAGCCAGAAGGAGGCGCTCAACGAGAGGGAGAAGAAACTGGAGGTATGAGAGTCCTAACTGCTTTGAAGGGACAAAATCATTAACTCCATTAACCCTCATGTCATTCCAAACCCGTTTGACTTTCTTTCATCTCCAAGCCATTCATTGAAAGGAGAAAAAGCATAATAAAGGTAAAACTAGATAGATCAAGTTTGTAGACTTTGATGGTGGCTTAACAAAGCCTTGTCTGAAAGTTTAAAACAGTTTTAAAAGTTTGAGGTTTGAAGACTAGACAGGTATTTCAGTGAGACAGAAAGTTAGACAGACCAATAACAACTCAGGAAGACCACATTAGACCACAAAAGATTGCATTAGACATCATCAGCCCCATAGAAACCACAGAATACCACTTTAGACCCTCTTAAACCATATTAGATCACATCAGACCTCATCAGAATCACTAGAGACCACATCAGACCTCCATTAAACCACATTAGAACCCACAGAGATCAAACCACTTCAGTCCCTTTTACACAACTTCAAATCCCATTGGACCTCCAAGAAACCACATTAGACCTCTTCAGATTCCATTTATCCTCATAAGATCCCCAAGAAACTACTTCAGACCACATCAGACCTTCAAAAAAAAACATATTAGACCACATGAAAACCCACAGAGACCACTTCATCCCTTTTGCATGACTTCAAGTCCCTTTGGACCTCCAAGAAACCACATTAGACCTCTTCAGATTCCATTTAACCTCATAAGATCCCCAAGAAACTACTTCAGACCACATCAGACCTTCAAAAAAAACATATTAGACCACAGGAAAACCCACAGAGACCACTTCATCCCCTTTTGCATGACTTCAAGTCCCATTGGACCTCCAATAAACCACATTAGACCTCTTCAGATTCCATTTAACCTCATAAGATCCCCAAGAAACTACTTCAGACCACATCAGACCTTCAAAACAAACATATTAGACCACATGAAAACCCACAGAGACCACTTCATACCCTTTTACATGACTTCAAGTCCCATTGGACCTCCAATAAACCACATTAGACCTCTGCAGATCCTATTTAACCTCATAAGATCCCCCCCAAAAACCACATTAGACCTCATTAGTCCTCATCAGAACACCTAGAGACCACTTTAGACTTGGATTTGGTGGATGTAGCTTAAACGCTTCAGGAGGAGTTACTCTTTATAAGTTTGCTCTCAGAGTAATAATAATAATTGGCTTTCGACATGATAAAAGAAGTCCAAATTACTCGTATGCTAAATTCCTAGGCCTAGTTTTCTAAAGCCGTGTGTTTGTTTTGTGTGAGGAACAAACTTAAATTAAAATATTGTCTTATTCATGTCTCAACTTAAAATGTGGTCCATTTCTCACATAAAGCTATTATATGACTTTAGAAGACTTGAGCCATACGAACTTCTGACATGGTACATTTATGGTGATGATTTTTGTCCATTTTGAAGCTTGTTTTATGGAATAAAGAGACTCGGACATTCTTCAAAATTGAGAAAGTCATGCAGGTTTGGAACGACTCCGCATTTACTATTTCTTTAACACAATGCATCACTAATTGCTGTTAAATGTCTGGTATACATTGACTGATCAATGAATCCATTATCTGTTGCCGTTGCTGCAGGAATACAAGCAGAAACTTGCTCGAGTCACACAAGTGCGGAAGGAACTGAAGTCGCACATCCAAAGTCTTCCAGATCTTTCTCTCTTACCGAACGTTACTGGTGGGCTCGCCCCACTCCCGTCCGCTGGAGATCTCTTTTCCACTGACTGATGGTCTAGTCCCTTAAATCTGACCCCAGCACCACCAAACCTGCCCCTCTAAAGACTCAAAGTCCCTCTATGATCAGAACGGCTCCAAAACAACCACGAGAGGAGCCAGAGATTGAGAAACCAACAGGACGACGATTCTAGCCCACCAGCGGAGCTCTCGCCCACATGTGTGCAGTTTCTTTTGGTTTTATGGCAGCCGATACGATTTTTGCTGCACGAACGAAATGTCAGTGCGACCAAATTCAACGGCCGATAACTAAATCTGATTCAAAGTGTGGAATATTTGCTTTGAGTGACTTTGCTGTGAAAACGCAACACCCTTTGTTTTGTGTTACATCAGTAGATTTTTAGTTGTTCTGCTTTAAAGGACTAGATTTGCATATTATGTGGTTTTGGAAGAGACTGAATATGGGATTAAAATTTTAAATGACCCCGCTTCCGACTGCGTTCATGATATCAAGAGAATGCTCACCATCAGACACTATTCAAAGTTTTATATTTTCGTTTCAAATGTGTTCTCTGGGTTTTTTAGCTAATATAATGATGCGCTCATATTTCTGAAAAATAGCCATTTTTTTATTTCTTATACGGCCACACCGAAGAACCATGACTGCACAATATAACGGTAAGCATTTTGATGTTCTTAAATGCTTCAGAATTGAATTGCTGTGGTATCTGAAGATAAAGCATCCAGGAAATATATACAGAACCGGTTTAACTCGGGTTGAATCTGTTCAAATGACCTTTTATAATGTACCCCTCAAACCTCTGATCACATCTGAGACCGTTCTTTCTCGTCTTTTAAATCTTTACGAAAAGTTATTCATGGTGCTCCATTGTAATTATGTTTTATAGTTCAGAGATTAGAGTGACTGTGATATACACTGCGTAAGTCAACCCAGAGACAATAGAAATGATAAGATGTATTGTTATTTTGTCTTTGGCTACCCATGACTGGATCAACTTTGCAGCATGTTTATCAGAACATGGATTGCTTCACTTCTTTTGCAGCATAAAGAATAAACTTGATCTCTTGGTAATATTTCATTTGCATATTCTTCATTGAATGAACAGGAGTCAATAAGGTCAGACAGAGTTAGGTCACGGTCAGAATATGGACGGATAATATGCACACTGAAACAAAATGTACACAACAAAAAACAAAAATAGCACCACTACCAGTTTAAAACACGTGTGAATGAAAATACTCAAATAATACAAATGCATAGATTAACAAAACAATATGAAAAATCATTACGTAACTGTCAGTCATCTCTGTAACTGTATGCAACTGAACAGCAATAGCTAGCACCTCAGACATTTTGCTACAGTGCTAGTGTTCAGTCTATGGGCAAAAAACGAAATAAAACCGATTAAAGACGAACGCCTACACTCTCAGGTGTGTGCCAACCACAGGTAACCGCAACACAGTGGGGCGGGGACGCAGTGCGTTTAGGTAGCAGTCACATAGCAGCGCTTTCTGAGAAGTTGGTCAGATCGTCAAAACACCGGCTCCGTTACAGATAGAGGAATTCGCCTGGCTGCATATATCGCTACATCAAGTCATAAGAGGAGCAACAATAATGAAGACTGTCAACGTGTTGCTATCTACTCTTATATTTACGTGTTTTCCAGGTAAGCCATGTGCTGAAAAGTTAAACCGGACATTGTTTCTCTTTTGACAGCGGGTCTGCTTTCGTCGTAAAGACATACATTTACAGTGCGCACATGCTTATTAGTTTTATTATTAATATCGCGAACCCAGAGGACTACCCCGAAGTTCTCTTTAGCCTCCTAAAAGGGGAATCCGATGAATGAATCGCACCGATATGTGAACACGAGCAGTAAACAGACGGAAACGGGATTTATAACGTTACTCTATTATACATTGCAATAATGTATAGTAGTAGTGTGACACATTAAATGCGTTGTGTAGCGATCATTATTACGTCATAGTCGAGTACGAATAGGAGAATGGAATGTTCATTTAAGCGTTCCATTCAATCGCAAAGATTTGTTTATGAAGGGAGCCGACGGTGAAATTAAGGAATTTGTTTCCTCAGCTCAGAGATAATGCAGGAAGTTGTAGTTATTACATCATTGAGACTATTGCGAGAAAAAAAAGGAAGGCGTATATAAAAGGACAGCCATGTGAGAAACGTTTTTTTCTGGTTTGCAAAGTACCAGCGTCAGACGGAGGCTAGATTTTGCCGGGGCTTCAGCCACGAATGTTTTGAGTGTAGCCCCGAATGTATTTCGAATAGTTGACTGACAAATATGAAACCGGACAAAAGCCTGTGTAAACCCCCAAAATCATAAGATGCCTTATTTCATTGTGTTTTGGCTTTGCACATACTGCATACAGCCTGTAAAAATAGACATGGGTCTTATAAATAATCTAGCCTATAGAATAAGTTCCTTTGCCTATAAATTCCGGTAGCCTATGGGCGACTCCGTTTCTTCCTCTTTGTTGAATATGCAGCAGGTAGGGGAGGAGCTAGCACTGTCGTTGACGTCAACTAAAGTTACTTATTGGCGAGTTAACCGCAAAGACAGCGAAAATTAAGCAAATGAGGCTTTGGGGATTTTCCCGAAGGAAGTAAGTGGTTAAGGCATTTAGCCTCCTTGTTAGCTCACCCGTCTCCCACGCCGGAGTCGTCGGATAAATTGTATGTGTGACTTGTTTTGTGATATTAGTTTGTTGTAAATATACACTTTGAGGGTAGCAAAGATGTGCCAGAATCAGGCATGGAAACTGGTAACAATTAATCAGTCACTTTACTTTAGAGAAAGTTAAAAGTGAAACATTGTTTATCTCAATGATCCTAATGATCCTAATGAAAGGATTTTGACAGATGAATTATTCTCATAGAGATGATGAGAATTATATACAGTTCGATGCCATGGTGTGTCAATGAACTTAGACTAAAGTCATTCATGTATTGCTTTAACTTCGGATCTTATACATCATTTTGACTATTTATGTCAAAAAATATTAATTATTTATATTAAAATTTTTTTTTACCTCACTATAATATAACTCTTTTGTGATGACTTTATGTTAATGTACATGAAAATTCAAGAATCATGACAGATCTAAGGGCAATCCCACTGATCTGCTCTTCCCAGTACATTTTCTTCAATGGTATTGGTCCACAATTTGACATATGTAGCACTTGATGAATTAGTTGTTTGAAGCTGATTTGCAATAAGTTATGTGCTGTATCTGTTCTTTTGCATCACAGATGATTCAGGGAGGAGAGAGGATGTTGAGGATAGTACTAGAGTGGAAGATTTAGGAACTGTAGAAACAGGCCCAGCCAGAGCAAAACTCAAATAATACCCTCTCACCAGCTCTGGACTACAGGGAAGTGGTTGCTAGTGTGAAAATAAAATGGTCTGGGCTAAGCCCCGGATGTCCTTCAATGCTGGAAACGCCCCTGATTCTAGCGTTAAGTTATCGTACCAAAATTTTGTATATTCCAGACACATTCAGCGACAAACGGAGATAACAGATTAGCAAATACTTACTCCAAAATAGTATTAATGTAAACAGTGCTAATGATATTCCACCAGCTTGTTTTCATTTTTTTCACTCGATATTATGAGCATTGGCCTGCAAATGCAGTCAAAATGTGAGTTACCCCGGGAAGAGCGGTAAGTAAGGGACCGTTGAGAGTGCAATTTTTTTGTGTTTTTTTTTGCAGTAGCTTGGTGTGTGAACTCCACGACCAATATTAACCATCTTTTTGTTCATAATAGCTTTTTTGTTGGAGATGGAGGCACGAAACCTGCGTCATTCAATAGAGGAGGACAGTGCACAGCTTTCACAACCATTGGTTTTACTCCTACTGGTTGAGTAGGGAACTGCATGCCCAAAATTAACCTTTTTATAATAGATTTTTGTTGATGAATAACAGAGGCACTAAACCAGTATCATTGAATAGAACGACCCCCCCCAATTCTACACCAATGGATATTACCCAAGTTGAGAGCTTATTAACTGAGCCATGCTTTACATCAGTCATGAAGAAATTCTGGTTACTCAAAGCTTTAATTTATGGTTTACTTCCATCTGGTGGTCTTCCACTGTCTAAAGTCGCTGTGTCCCATCAAAGCTAATAGTTTCACATTTGGTTTGGCAACATGTTATTTAGTTTGGAAAAAAATCCATGGGCGGAGCAATTGTGTGACATTATGTATTGTCAACAAAGTAAAATAAATGCCATATACAAGGCTCACATGGGCTTAATATATGAATTATGAAGATGAAGTATTGGGAACAAACCAGCTGTAATGTATGAGTACAGTAGTAATGATCTGAATGAAGATCTAGCAGCGTTTAAGCACATATGACACTTGGTTTCATATTTTGTTTAGAGTTAAATGGCATTCATTCCTTTTTAAGTGTGATCTAATTGCCCAAAAGTGTCCATATGCCTTTAAGGATGACCAAGTCTAGGTTTAGGCATTCAACCTGTTTGATTGTCCACTAATCAGAGTCGATGTGAATCTCTTTTCTTTTTCAGTGGGCTTCTTGTTCCATGTCACAAATGCTAAGGACATTTCGATTGGAGAAACGGTGACCATACAAGTCTTGAATGCTTCTCTGCTGGGAATACATGATCAACTGATGATATATTTCCAAGGAAACTCCACTTCAAATGCATTGGTGTTGTATGCACAATACTTCTGTGATAACGGGAATTGTCAAAACGATTCACCAGCTGTGCGTTTCCAGATACTTGAAGGCTATGTATGTCTAGTCATACCCAATGTCAACATCAGTAACTCGGGCCTGTACACTGTGGCCCTCAATGGTCATACACGTGTCCAGAATTTCACTCTTCATGTTTTGGGTCTAACAAATGAAGCAGTCAAGATCACTGAGCCAGGTATGCTTGAGCTCTGCAGTTCTCTGATGCCACATACTGTAAACATCACATTTTTCACTTTAGATTTCACGCTGTTCTGAAAGAAGGATAGTTTCGCCAAAACAAAAAAAAAGCTTTCAAACTTCAAAACGTACCATGAAAGTATCATTAAAGTAGTCCAAATGACTCGTGCACTGTATTCCAAGTCTTCTATAGTCATATAATGGCTTTAGGTGAGAAGACTGAATTTTAAGTTGTTATTCACTAAAAATCTTGACATCCGGTCCAGCTCGCCAACATGCATTCATGAGAAAAGTAGTCATGTCCAATTCATGAATTAATCATTCTTTCATGCCGATCTTGGTCGATGCGACCAATATTAACCTTCTTTTTGTAAATAATAGCTTTTTTGTTGGAGATGGAGGCACGAAACCCGCATCATTCAATAGAGGACGACAGTGCACAACCTTTTATTTGACCCCTACTGGTTTTATAGGGAACTGCATGGCCAAAATTAACCTTCTTTTTGTAATGGCTTTTTTGTTGAAGGAGATAGAGGCATGGATCTAGTGTCATTCAATAGAGGAGGACATTGCACAGCTTTCACAACCATTGGTTTGACCCCTACTGGTGAATAGGGAACTGCATGCCCATAATTAACCTTCATGAATCGGACATCTGCACTTTCTCATGAATTCTCAATTAATACGGGATTGGAACGACATGAGGTCACGAATATTATAAAATAATTTTAGTTTTTTGGTGGACTATTCCTTCAATTTACCCTGCAACCTTTGCTTACTTCAAAGTACTATTCAAAACTGCTAAAAGGGGGACTTATAAATAATGGGCTAGTTTGTTTTGTAAATGTTGTCATTCACAATAAGATATAGCTGACTGAGGTACATATACAGTTTTAGCTGATATAAAGTCGTTTTCTGTTATTGTCATTTATTACAGAGCTCTGGCACTTATTTTGGTCACTCCCTGTCACCGTTGTTGTCATCGTTGTGGTTATCATCATCATTGGTGTCTTCTGCTGGAATCATTGGAAGGCAAGTGTTATCTCAGGGAAATGTAGCAAACTAAATTTTGCAACAAGATTTTAATTGGCATTTATTAGTATGCAGTTGCCAGTAATTTTCGTCCACGTCTTGTTCAGAACAGTTTTGTTTCTAAAATGTGAGGGTATATTAAGGAGCATCTTGGATGTTCTTTATGGCTACCTTCTGCGTATGTTGCTTTAAATCAGAGCTTTTCAACTGGTTTTGCTACAGGATCTAGATTTTACATTGGAGATCAAGCGGCGACCCAACACCGTATCAAAATTGTTAATTGTACAACAATTTTTTTTTATGGTTTCTTGATCTTGGCAGCCAGTAATTAAAGTTCAAACAAACCAACTCCCGCCATTGGTTGTCCATTTTGGGCTGGATGTGCCGCCCACACAAGGGACCCATTTACAAAGATATACTCTCACTGAGCACTTTATTAGACTCACGATGGTCCTAATAAAGTGCCCGACATGGTCTTTTGCGGTTGTAGCTCTTCCGTCTCAAGGTTCACATTCTGAGATGCTATCTTTCACTACAATTGTACAGAGTGGTTATCCGAGTTGCCTCAATTTTTCAGAATTTGTAAAACTACTTGACATGAAAATGAACCTTGAAAATGATCATAAATGTAGCTTTAACATCAGAACTATTACATTCATTTCACATAACACACTGTCTTTTTTTGTATTGACGTGCAGAGGGATTACAATGAAATACAACTGAATGAGCGGCAGGACAACAAGATTAACGAGATGATGGAGAAATAGCCAGAATGTGTTGTGTAGCCCAAAGAACAGAGGCAGAGCATGGAGGATTCCTTCACCACAAGTGCATTATTACATACAGCACTCCGTATGTGGAGGCTCATGCTACTCTCCGCAATCCACACACAACTTACCACACGGCCTATTGAGAGCAAGAACCACTATACTATCGTGACCTCGAGGAGGTTACCCCTTGTGACTCAGCCCTCCCTAGCAACCGGGCCGATTTGGTTGCTTAGGAGACCTGGCTTGAGTCACTCAGCACGCCATGGATTCGAACTTGCGACTTCAGGGGTGGTAGTCAGTGTCAATTCTTGCTGAGCTACCCATGCCCCCTTTAGTCAGGATTCTTGTTACTTTTATTTTAGAGATTCCCTGAAGTCACGTTACATGAAAAGTTTTCACAGTCTATAAAACCTGCCACTTGTGGCACCAAATGGAATGGTAATGAGTGTTACTAAATGTGTTTTCCTACCGGTCCTGTAGTCCCACCCGAAAGTCATGCCGCTGCTTAAGTCAGAAGTTGACCTCTCTGGCTGCTCAAACAAACAAAGGAATGTCTTAATAGAGTGACAGGGAGACAGCACCACATGTTACATTCCCCTTTTTTTTTTGTCCCTACACTGAACAAAAAAAAACTCAAAACTGGCAGCTGTGGTTTAAATAAGAAGTATTACTATTCCTATAAAATATAATGAAATGCAATGGGTCATGCAGGGAGTTCTGGGAACGCCCAATTATTGTTGTACTCTCTTGTTGAACATAATATACATTTTGTCCTATAATTATACGGGAATACAAGCGATCACGGAGCGCTGTTGTATGTAAACACTGACTGATGGATTCGCTTCACATCACATAACTGGCTCATATTACACACACAAATGATCTTTTGCCACCATCTGCTGGCTAATATATGTAATGTAAAAAAATAAAAGTCAAACAGTAGCTCTTAACACATCTGCACCGCTCTTACACTTCTGTTTAGCACGAACACAAGCGGAGTGATGAAGGTGTCAGAACATCAGTGCTCATGGAACGTCTCTCGTCCAATCAGATTCGAGGACCGGAACTAACTGTTGAATATATATATTTGCCGTATATTTTAAGGGAACTACTCGTTAACCAAACAATGTTTTTTTTTTTTACTGTAGCATTTTTACAGTCTTTTATCATTAAAATTACAGAAATGTTTTTCAGTGTAATTTCTGTAGAACTGCGGAACAAGAAAACTTGATATGGTGCCACATAATCTCTCTCTCTCTGTTAACCTATCATTTTGTGTTGTTTTTGTTTCAATGTGCACATCTCCACTTTTGCATATGCACAGCATTTTAATTCTTATTTATGACCATTATTTTATTTAAATTGTATTTATGACTGTTTATAAAACTGTACTTTTAGCTCCTCTTATAGCAAGATCTGTTGCCCCTTCGAGACTCCTCCTAGTGTTACCTACAAACTGGAGGCTTTGTAATGCATTGCACAGTTTTTGAAAATATGCCAAGATTTATTGTAACAATTTAATGCTGATGTTTTGAAAAATGTATCTTTTGTCTTCGTTTATTTTTAGTAGTTTTTGTGTGAGACATTATGGTTGTCATGCAGCGCACTGGCTTCACAAGTGTCATTATGCTGTACTGGAATATGATCTTCACAATCTTCAGGATGTTTATTCCACATATCAGCAACGAGGCTGACATAGTATTAAGTAATAACTGAAGATGCCAAAGAAATATGCACAAGTAGATTGATTTACATATATTCAGTTTCACTGAAGAAATGTCTTGCACAGAACGTGGTAATATTGGATTATGATTAGAACAATATGTGCAATATATATATATATAGTCTTATCATCCATTTCTGAGAAACGTGTGAGATATTTAGTGATATCATCTTTTCTAATCGAGGCCATGGTGCGTTCAAAGTGGCTTATCTCGTTTGTGTGATCTGAAATGTGAATCTGCATTTTTATGGAGAATGTGACCAAATGTGAATGTGACTGTTATGAGTTTTATTTAATAAAAGGCATTAATTGAGATTAATTTGTGTTCTTTGTTGTGACTCATTTCTTATATTTCTGAGTTTCCAGAACTGAATCTTGAATCTGAAAACAGAAGCAAAATGTGCATTTACAAAGAACAAAAGAAAATTGCATCTCTATGCAGGAAATCCAATTATATACCAAAATGACTTGAATGTTGAACAATAGAAGAGAAAACCTTTGGAAAAACAAATTGAAGCAAAAAAGTGCCTCCTTAAATCTTAAAGGTTGTGCCACCTTTAGCAGCAACAACTGCTGCCAAATACTTCTGTTAACTGGAGATCAGTCTTTCACAACGCTGTGGTGGATTTTTGGCCCACTCCTCTTTACAGAATTGCTTTAGTTCAGCCACATTGGAGGGTGTTCGAGCATGAACAGCCTGTTTAAGGTCCTGCCACAGCATCTCAATCAGGTTCTAGTCAAGACTTTAACTAGGCCGCTCTAAAACTTGAATTTTGCTTCTTTTGAGCCATTCAGAGCTGGACTTACTCCTGGGATCATCGTCTTGCTGCATAATCCAGTTGTGCTTGAGCTTCAACACATGGACTGATGACCGGACGTTCTCCTTTAGGATTTTCTGGTAGAGAATTCATGTTTCCCTCAATTATTGCAAGTCGCCCTGAAGCAGCAAAGCATCCCCACACCATCACACTACCACCACCATGCTTGACCGTAGGTACGATGTTCTTTTAGTGGAATTCTGTGTTTTGTTTTACAAATGATTTATTGAGGCTGGTGTAGAAGAAATTTGATTGGCCTGCACAAAGACCAGACTGAAACCCATCTGAACACCTTTGAGATACATTGGAATGCTATTTTACCTTCATCATGTGGATAAAAGTTGTTTCATGTGAAGAAAGATGCTCTTATTGCTGATTGGGTTTGCAGCTGTAGTTCCCGGGATCATTCAAATGCAGGTGTAACGGTAGACTGAGTCTGATGCTGAGATCTGAACTGCTGGTCTGATACCACGAGATGAACATGTCTCGATCGTTTATTACAGCTCCATCTGCTCCATGTTAGTGGTAGACATATTGGACAAATGCCTCAAAGTCAAGGTAGTCTCTTACTGTTATTATGGGATGATTGACTTCCATTCAATGTATAGGAGCAATAGTTTATTGGCCCTCGTGAATAGGATGGCAGGTACAGAGACAAGAAGTGCATTAGGACAAGAAGAGAAGATTAACTAAAAGTGGGAAACTTTTTCCTTTGTTACCATCTGTATTGGTTGCAGGATGGATTACCGACCGGGCCAATGGGGCCAGTACCCAGGGGGGGTACTGGGCTTAAAGGTTGCACAAATATTAATAAACATGGTCTGTGGTAATCAACAAACACCTGGTTTTTTTTCTCCTAAACATGAGCTGTGTGTGATTGTGTGACTGAGTCTCTTGATGATAGATTTATGTTACACAAACAGGTGGTTTAAGCCATTCTTTCCATTCAAGGTTAACCGTGTATAATATGTTACGCAAGACATATTTTTCGTTTCTTCTTTTTCTTGGTCTGTGGATGTAATGATTTTGGGAGGCAGGGTCTCAAGTGGAAGAAAGGGCACTTCTCATAGTTATTTATGGGTGCACCTGCAGTGCTTTGTCAAATATAAGCAAATTAGCGCATTTGAATTAGTTAACACCTAATTTGCATATCAATATGGCGATTGTGATGACTTTATTAGACACAAATTTTACTGTATTCACCTGTAGTGTCTCCATTAGGTACAGTACATTAGCCTGTATGGCCATGATATATTGCCTTAGCTAACTTACTACATTAGCTAGTAGCTCATGAGTCATGCATGTTAGTGTAAGGCTGGTATAAGATGTCGTAAAAGTCAAAGAACTCTGCGAGAACCAATTCATAAAAACTCTCACAATTATGGTCTACATCTTAGAAAACAAAGACTTCTTGTGGAAAAACCAAGCTTCCTTTTTAACAAACATTTGACCACATTCTGCCCCCACAAACTCCAGCTGTTCTCTCTCCCCCACATGGCACACGCACACAGACACACAAGATGTAGGCCTATATGTGAAAATGTAACAAAGAAAACCATGAAAACAAGTAATGTAACTAGGCTGTTTCATATAATTTAAAGAGTTTAAAGATATGTTAATGAATCTCTGAAATGATCAAATTTATTTTATAGAAAAAAACACGTATTTGTCATTTTCAGATTAGTTCAAGGTGATTAACCCTAAAAAAAAAATCTAAATATTAACAATTTCAGTCTTGACCAACACAAAATAGGTATTGTTATAAAGCATAGAAGCACTACTTTCCAATGCTTGCATGCATTATGACCAAAACTGAAGAAGTGCTTCAAAATTTGCAGACAAATCAGAAGTGCTCCATTTTGATGATTTATTTAAAATAATTGCACTGTACATATTATTGCACTCAGTAAAAACATCAAACTGATCAAATGGCTATGTGTCATATATTGTTGGAAAGCTCTCAAAGAGTAGTATTTGTTTTACTCGTAGACAAAAATATAGTGAGTAATAGATAAGTAATAGATAACTTTGCCAATTATGTTGGTGTTGCTTATATGGCATATATTCGACTATAACTTCCAGAAACTTTAACAGAACATGATGCATAGATCATTAGATAATCCACATGAAGCACAATGTTACATGTGACAACCAGGAGATGGCGCCAAATACACGACACAGACTCAATGATGACTCAAATGACACAGAATGAAACTCACTCTGTGAAATCTCATTACTAAAATCATGTCTCTATGCTGTGCAAACCTTTAGTCATTGTTGTGTTTGCATGTGTAATTAGTTCTTATGTACAATTATGTTTTATTTGTTTGGAGAGTTTTTTGGACACATGGAGATGTTTTTGGATACTTTGATAAATAATTGATGTCTTGTTTTAAATTTTGATTGCTTTTTCATATCAACACAAAATATTTGTCAGATACAGTTGACGTGATTAGGAACAAAACAAAAGCAGTTTTTCAGAGCAACCTTATTTACACCCAGAGACATATAATGTCATATATAGTGTTATATAGTCTATCCATTAGTTCTTAAAAACATTGGATTCATGCCTCTAATTTTGACACACCATAGCACACCCTATTCATGGAAGTGCCTTTAACAAAAGCACAGTTTGCTTACTCTTATAAGATACAGAAAAGGCTGTACAAATCCTGACATTATACCTGAACACAAGGCAGTAGACCAGGACAAAATATACCTCTCTAAATCTACAAAATGATAAAGCAGGACTGTTAGAATGATCCAAAATGCCTTGATTTGATCCTGGTTCACAGCCTCTTTCTGATGACATCATCACCAGGTCCAGGACGCACCAATGCCTTCGGGACCATGAAGCAACTGTACAGTTTTAGAGATAAAAAACAAGGTGTTCTATCGAAACAGAGTTAGGAAATGCAACGACACCCAATGTAACTATTAAGCTTGAGCTGGTGATCAGAATCCATCTGACAGTGAACAGGCAATCCCGTGAGCTTCAGGAAGATCGGAGGATGTAGAACGGTCCAAAAAAAGTACACCAATGTCTTACAATCAGTACAGTTCAGTAAGTGTTCACTTTCACTTGCTCTTCAGAGTCTTGGTTGTCCACGAACACCCAAAGCACATTCGGTAGATCCTAGTTTGACACCATCTGATTTAACGCAAACATGTAGATGAACTGGCAATTTAAATCTGCCGCACCCCTATACACGTTAAAAATTATAAATGTAGTGAATATAGACAGTATAAAATGTTGTTGGAAACAGTTCTTCCAACAAAACTATTCACACTATTCAGTCCTATACAAAATGTTGGTACCTGAATAAATATTTGGGGATCTTGGGGGTGGGGGCAAGACCCACAATACTTAATTTGGTCCCCCCGACATTTGGTGCATCCAACCTGTATTTTAACCACTTTTATTGTAATTCCTGTAGTACTGTATGTGATTTTATTAAAACATTATTCAAAGTGTTTGTAATTTTGAGAAGATCAATAACATTACCCATAAGTAAAATCGGCAAATTTATTCATAAATTACAAGATTCTCATAAGTCTCAATATTATGAAGTTTATCACTGGCAAAATCTATAATTAATTTTCTTTGTCGTGGCTGCTTTGGTGTAAACTCCAATTTAGCGGTGACAAACTCCTTAGGGCCAACTTTTCCAACCCTGTAGACAAAAAAACACTGTTACAGCCACGAGACTTGTACTTTTTTGTGTGCTATAGTCAAAAAAACAAGGCAAAATGTGACTAATAATTATGGCGTGCAATAATTGAACATGTACATGAATTTGATTTCAGATCTTAGCTGGAGAAGATGATATTAAGTGAAGGGCACTCATTTAAAAAAGTAGCTAAGAGCACTCTAAATCAGTCATGAGATGTGTTGAAAAGGAAACTAGGCATGTTCACTGGCGGAGTGGGGGAATGTAGTTTTACACCTCGTGGGATCAGGTGACTTACTCATGAGTAATTGGTTGGTCAGTGAGGTTGGCACCATGTATAATAAACACACAGTTTTCAAGGGGCTCTGGTAGTGGGTTCAGCAATGCTAAATCGGCCACAAGGCTCCGGCCCACTTTTGGAACGCCCAAAATCTGCAAGAGGCAGAATCACACCTCATTAGTGTTGTCAGTCAAGGAGAAATTCATTCAAATTAAATATGTACTGGCTGAGCTGAGGAATTTGCTATCTGACTCATATAGTGAAGGACAAGCAACTGAAGACCCTCCTGATTTAGATTGGCTCTAATTAGGTCCAGAGTAAATTAAGGTCAGAACTGGATTGAGCTAAAATGTGCATAATCTTACTAGCCCCAGAATGTCTGCAGAGTTCAAAATGTACAAAACAAGCCTCTAAGTATTTAATACTTTATGCCAATTAAAGCCGACAGTCTTTGCTTTCAAATTTAAGATCTAATTCTATGAATAATCAGATGTCTTGACAAAACCTTGCCTGACAATAGTGCCTTCCAGACAAACAGCAGGACAGATAGGGTTTCCTGGCTGGTTGCTTGGACGTTCTCCAGTATCGATTTTTTTGGGGTACTCTGGATGGTTTCTAGGGCATTTCTATGGAGTTGCTTGGGTGTTCTAGCTAGTTGCTGGGGTATTTTTAAGCAGATTTTATGCAATTGCTGGAGTATAATTTGCTTGATTGATAGACAGATAGACCGATAGATTCCTGTGTAAATGGATCAGAGATTAAATGTACATTAACAGTTATTTCAGGGCTGTCCAGTACGATGGTCTTCGTTGCTCTGAAGAACTCTCGTGTCTCTGCATCGATGAGTAGAGCCACCAATTTTATCATTCTGTCTTGAGTTATGGCTTTACCGTACTCTGCATACTCCAGTCGAAGAGTTACCTTGCCACCTGGAAATCCAAAGGAGATAGAATTATGGTTCTAAAAAGGAACTTGTTGAATACATATGAGCTTTAAGTTGAACTTTAAAGTTAAAGAAGCATTATGACCACACAAATGAATATCGGAAAGCAATAACCAGGCTTACCCTCAGTAGAGCCCAAATTAATTTCTGTAAACTCGCTCAATCCACAGGTTTCTCCGAGTTTGCCATTGTAGGATACAGCTTGGGCGTAGAACATAACCCGACAGGTCTTTGTAACCATGGTGTTGTTTTTGAGTTGCGCATAGACGTCAAAGTCAGAGCCGATCTGCATGTCTGGGGTCACCCTGATCTTGATCTGTAAACCAGGTTCCTCTCCTGTCTGTACGAGTCTGTTGTGATGATTCGCTTTCTCATTAACTTTTCTCTCCTCTTCAGAACCTGAATAGAATTGAATCTTTCTTAGCCACTTGACAGGGAGCAGTGGGATTTGTTAACATCACAATAGAGCTGTACCATCTAAAGTTCTGTCTCTCAAGAGTAGAGAGTTCATGCTGTACCAGCATAGCATTTATACCAGCATGATAAGTATGTAGTGGTGGTGGCGGTGTAGTGGGCTAAAGCACATAACTGTTAATCAGAAGGTTGCTGGTTCTATCCCCACAGCCACCACCATTGTGTCCTTGAGCAAGGCACTTACCTCCAGGTTACTCCGGGGGGGATTGTCCCTGTAATAAGTGCACTGTAAGTCACTTTGGATGAAAGCATCTGCCAAATGCATAAATGAAAATGTAAATGATAACCTTGGTCATTAAGCTTCATCCATCCATCCATCCATCCATCCATCCATCCATCGTCAACCGCTTATCCTGTGTACAGGGTCGCGGGGGGCTGGAGCCTATCCCAGCTAACATGAAAGCATCTGTACCATTAAGCTTCAGCAAAGCAAAATATAACAACACTAAATAGCCAAGGTTTTTTGTTCCACTATGGCTGCTGGTTATTTAAGGTTGTTCCAAAATATTTTAGGGCAGCATTATGAAGACTTGTCCCAAATGCCACCCTCAGCCCTTGTCTTGAGTCCACAATTAGATGATGTAATGCCACAAAAACAGCTGGATAGTAGTCAGCTGCGAAGCCCATACATGTGCAGACTTTGTTTAAGAGTGCATTGCATCCATAAAGGGGGTGTTCCTTTCTGACTCTTACATTTATGCATATGGCAGACGCTTTTATACAAAGCAGCTTACAGAGCACTTATTACAGGGACAATCCCCCCGGAGCAACCTGGAGTTAAGTGCCTTGCTCAAGGACACAATGGTGGTAGCTGTGGGGATCGAACCAGCAACCTTCCAGTTACCAGTTATGTGCTTTAGCCCACTACGCCAACACCACTCCGGACTCTTAAAATGACAAATGGGTGACCCAATGTAAGCAAAGCAAATCACACAAAACCGGAAGTCCACGTGAAATGTGCCATTTGGGAGAAGGCTATCATGCTGCTTGAATGAAGTAACAAGAATTGCCCTACCCTCTGGATACTTGTAGTTGTGTGTAATGTCTTCTTTCTCGTCTCTGCCCACTGCCTTGGTGCTGATGAACTTCCCGACTGCTGTAGCTGATCCTCCCATCTTAAACACTCTTCCATCTCTCAGTTTAATGTACTCCACCACGTCAGCATTCACCTCAGCATACACGTACGGGACATCGTATTGGACAGTGAGCTCACCCTCCTTAATGGCTCTTACAGGGGCCGGGCCACAACAGTACACTCCTGACAGAGGAAGGGCAGTTATTTCTTCATTGACTTAATTTCAGCTGCTCTATCATGCATATTGATTATTGGCTCACCATCACTCCTTTGCTGGGGTGTGGGGTCGCTTGCCTGCCAACCCTCGTACCCAAGTGTCAGGTCTGAACGTGTCATCCAACTCTCCACCCATACGTGGAAGTTCCTGAAGAAAGACAACTATTGATCGAGACAACATTTGAAGAATAAAGTTGACTGTAGTTTATAGCGACAAAGCAATAGGATGTTGTTCGTTTTCAATGATTGTTGGCGATTTGAGGCAACATATGTGACTGTGATGGTTGATGGTGTGGAAAGTTGGGCAGAGTCTAATTTTATGAAAATGTGCATTGTCACAATTCGCCTTCAAGCACACTGGCAGTGCACACTATGGAGGTCATATGATCCCTGTGGGTCACGTAGGAAAGGCTACTAGCAACCAATAATACAGCAACTAGTAACTACCAGGAATTGAATCAATGTCCATGTGAACAACTCTGTAATCATCTACAGGTCACTTAACATACCATATGAAGTCGTCAGATATGTTATCGTCAAATTCGTTGTAGAAACGCTCCATTAAAAGATCACCATTGCTGTCGTGTGCTGATCCAAAGTTGGTGACAATTCTGCATGGGATTCCAAGAGCTCTGGACACTGGGACACAATTTAAACACAAAGCAGAGATTTTAGAACAAGAATAATATGAGATAAATGGGTCTCATTAGCACAAACAATTTGAGAAGTAAGGGTAAACGTTAAGATATGGATTTTATTAACGATTATCTCCCAAAAAGTGGGGGTTATGAACAGGGCTTGACTGGTAATCTGTTCCCGGTGGACCGACGCACTTTGGGGCCGATCAGGGGCGGACTGGCCATCGGGAGAACAGAGCGGGCTGGTGGGCCGGCTGCAAAATGTGCCGAATGGGCCGCGGTAAGCTAAAATGTGCCGCCGCATTATGCGGAATGGACTACAAAATGGCACCGGAATATGCAGAAAAGGACAGCGAACACCAAACCCCCCCCTCCCCCCTGCTCAGCAGTTGGACCAGTTGCCATGTTAAACCCCAGGACGATTTCTCTTCCCAGTCCAGCCCTGGTTATGAACCTAGAAATGTCTAAATGCTCTTCACCACATCTATGATGACTGCCTCATTATAGATAATTTTCTGATATAATGAATGGAATTTCCCAAAACCAATTCTGGAAAACAGACCACCTTGGATAAATAAAATGAGCATATAAAAACCTCTGTCCACTTGTGAGTTCACTATGTTACTGTAAAAATACAGTATAAGGATGTAGTTGCTGGTTTTGATGATTCTTAATTGACTTGTGGCAATTAGTGCAGTAGTTAATAATCACCTGTGCAGGCGACAGCTGCGAACACCCAGCACTGTCCGTAACGCACCCTCCTACAGCTGCCATTACTCCACTGCCGGAGGATGGTGCAGCTGTCCTTCCAGGCGGTCGGCTTCACACCATCTTCATACTCACCCGACCAGTTACCCTCCAGAACACCTTTATCATCATCGCTGTTGATCTGCGCAATAAAAGACAATGCCAATGAACAAATCAAGAAATCAAACAGTAGTTTGTATTTTATGAAGCGCACACATTTTGTTTTGTTAATAGTGAACAACTACTGCGCTTTCGATCTTTAACACAGATTATTAGCCAACTTTATCTCGTTAAATTTAGTTTACATTATAGTATAAATCAAATTTATCTTTGTTAATCAATGTTCTGATATATTCTTTGGTATGTGTTGCACCCCTCTAGTCTTCAGAAGAGGAATCAGGTCAGAGCCGTAACCTAGCGTGCTACGCTCATGACATGTGGTGTTGATGCATCGCAGGTGACCCGAGTTTGATTCCCAGCTCATAAGGTCCATTCCCAATCCCATTCCCACTCTTCTCCCCAATCCCATTCCCACTCTTCTCCCCTGTCATTTCCTGCCTCCTCTCCACTAACTATCATTGAAAGGCCGAAAAATCAGAATGAGCTTTATTGCCGTGTGTTCTCACGTACTCAAGGACATTTTTTTTGGTGATAGGAGAAACAAGCAGTAATTGCAGTTATAGTGGCTTGACATATTCCTGTTTGGAATTGTTTGGAATGTGGCAGATGGAATATGGAACATTTTATGAGGGGCGTTACTAACCATGGCACTGAGCACTCGAGTCACATACACTGGGTTTCTCCTTTCAGAACAATCCAGAGCTGCATCATTTATATATTTGGGGTTTTCATCCAGAATCTGCAGACAGATGTCCAGTATGCCTGGCTCAAACTATGAAGACAAAACGAGTTATTACTGGGAATCTGTAATATCCTTGTTCGGTTAACATAAAGTGATTTCAATAGGGAACATCAACAAGGACAAAGAGTTTAAGGGGTATTCATGAATGCGTCATTATTGTAAAGTTATCCTAAGGATGTTCTGAAAGTTTTGAGGTTTAGTACCTGTCCAAAGGTCCATGGGAGGGCTGTGATACGTTTGGGTATCCCGCGGTAGATCAGCCCATCCTGCGAGAGGATGTATTCCTCCCTTTCAGCTTCACTAATCAGGTACACGGAGTCCCCTAAAACAAGAAACAAAAATATTTCACTCATTAAATTTACATTTCACATGTTCACTGGTTCATGTAGTTCTAGTGTTTTAATTTAAATGGATTTGGCGTGCTGTCCATTTGTGTTACTTTAATGGCTAACACTTATGGTTGTATTTGGTTGTGTTATCATTACCTAACAATGAACAATACTTAAAGGTGCTGTAAGTGATTTTAGCATCCTGAAGCTTTCACGTGACTGAGCCGTTTAATTAGCCACGCCCCTCATTCCAAAACCCCGCCCTCCAAAGATAATTTTGAGACCAAAACAGCAGCATTGTTTGTTGCTATGGCTGTCAAACTCAACAGTGGCACAACAGCGCCCTCAACTGGCAAACATTATGAATTATAGCCTCAATGATCTGCTTCAAATACAACACTATGAGAACGAGCATATTGATTGACAGGTGAAACGGACACATTCTTATTTGCTGTTTACAAAGTCTACAGATGTCACAGAGACCGGTGAGATATCTCACAACACTTATTTCATTAATATTTTTCAGGGAGTAGCACATTTTATTTGCATACTTTTCCATGATAAAAACGAATCGCTTACAGCACCTTTAATAATCTTGGTTAATGTTAATATCTACATATACTAGTCCATTTTTAACAATAAAAATTGCATAAATTAACATTAGTTTATACAATATGAACTAAAATGAACAAACAATAAAAACATTTTTATACATTTATATTAGCCAAGATTAATACATGCCGGAAAATTGCATTATACATTGTTAATTCAACGTAATGCAAACCTTATTGTTAAATGTTACCCTACTTACAGTTTCCATGACCTCATATTAATTGAGACAATGGTTTATTTGTACTTCTAGAAAAAAAGTTGAAAGGTGACCAAAATAAGGTGATAAAATGGTGACTAAAATACATATATTCCCTTATGCATGCATGCACATTTTAATCTAACGTCTTCATTTTGAGAAAAACAGCTATTGGACATGTTATTTGTCATCTAATGAGCTGCTTCTACATTATCGTGCTTCTCTTTGGTGCTTTCTATTAAAATAATCTGCTCATCACGTTTGCAGTGGTTCTATGGATAGGGAATATTTTCATGATTTCGCCTAGGGTCCCACAAACCCACGGGCCCTGTCTGTAACTGCTGATCTCCTGGGAAGTCTCTAGAGTTTATTCAGAATTGTGCCAAAAACAAAATCTAGTGAGTGGCAGTTCTGCAGATGGAAACGCCTTGTTGATGAGAGAGATCAATGGAAAATGGCCAGACTGGTTTGAGCTGACATAAGGGCAATGGTAACTCAGATAACCACTCTGTACAATTGTAGTGAGCAGGATAGCATCTCAGAATGCGAACCTTGAGGCGGATGGGCTACAACTGAAAAATACCTCATTGGGAACTTTGTTAGGACACATCGTGTTCCTAATAAAGAGCTCAGTGAGTGTATATCCTTGAGATATGATGGGCAGGAGAACTTCATTACATTTACAGTTCTTTATTAGCACATTCTTTTACACAAGCAATGAATCATAAAGAGCCAACAATGACAAGGTAGAAATGTGTCAATATTGGTTGCAAAGTCATTTATTAGATGCTCTAAGACATTCTATCTATCTATCTGTCTGTCTGACTATCTATCTGTCTATCTATCTATCTATCTATCTATCTATCTATCTATCTATCTGTCTATCTGTCTATCTGTCTGTCTGTCTGTTCTATCTGTCTGTCTGTCTGTCTATCTATCTATCTATCTATCTATCTATCTATCTATCTATCTATCTATCTATCTATCTATCTATCTATCTATCTATCTATCTATCTGTCTGTCTGTCTGTCTGTCTATCTATCTATCTATCTATCTATCTATCTGTCTGTCTGTCTGTCTGTCTGTCTGTTCTATCTGTCTGTCTGTTCTATCTGTCTGTCTGTCTATCTATCTATCTATCTATCTATCTGTCTGTCTGTCTGTCTGTCTGTCTGTCTATCTATCTATCTGTCTGTCTGTCTGTCTGTCTGTCTGTCTGTCTGTCTGTCTGTCTATCTATCTATCTATCTATCTATCTATCTATCTATCTATCTATCTGTCTGTCTGTCTGTCTGTCTGTCTGTTCTATCTGTCTGTCTGTCTATCTATCTATCTATCTATCTATCTATCTATCTATCTATCTATCTATCTATCTATCTATCTGTCTGTCTGTCTGTCTGTTCTATCTGTCTGTCTGTTCTATCTGTCTGTCTATCTATCTATCTATCTGTCTGTCTGTCTGTCTGTCTGTCTATCTATCTATCTATCTATCTATCTGTCTGTCTGTCTGTCTGTCTGTCTGTCTGTCTATCTATCTGTCTGTCTGTCTATCTATCTGTCTGTCTGTCTGTCTGTTCTATCTGTCTGTCTGTTCTATCTGTCTGTCTGTCTGTCTATCTATCTATCTGTCTGTCTGTCTGTCTGTCTGTTCTGTCTGTCTGTCTGTCTGTTCTGTCTGTCTGTCTGTCTGTCTGTCTGTTCTGTCTGTCTGTCTGTCTGTCTGATCGATCGGTCTGTCTGTCTGTCTGTCTGTCTGTTCGATCTATCTATCTATCTATCTGTCTGTCTGTCTGTCTGTCTGATCGATCGGTCTGTCTGTCTGTCTGTCTGTCTGTCTGTCTGTCTGTCTGTCTGTCTGTCGAGTTGCATATGACTTGTGCATTCAAGTGATTTAACATAACATCAACATACTTAAATAACTTACTTTTGCACCAAGGGTTAAAGAGCAGCACAAAATCTCCCAGAACGACTCCAGCTTCCTGATCCAGGATCAGCTTATAGACACCAATAGGGGCATTTGGGTGTGAGCACACAGTCAGAGATGCTGTATTCTCTGACATCAGGTCAGCAGTAGCACTCCAGCATGATCTAGAGATGAATTTACTAACGCTGAATTTTGCTTCGGTTTGTGCATCCACTGAAGGAACTGGACCTTAAATCAAAAAGAAAAACACATGGATGCATGAACACAAGTCTCCTCTTAATGGGACATGCACGTTTGGAAGCCTTAACGTCATGTTTCTAATTATATACAGTACTTGCAATATGACATGACTATCTGCAGTGGTACTGTCAAGCCTTTCAGCACTGTAAACTTGAACGGACGGTGAACATCACTGTAATGCAATGTCCTAAACAGGGATGGATTATGACTTGAAAAGGCCAATTATCTCCAGGCCTCTCTCCAAAAGTTGTTGGAGTGGTCATTTAAATGGTTGATGGGTTTTCAAGCAGGGGGATCACCAAACTAGATCTAGCAACCTTAACGACCAGGTCCCCCGGGCAGTCAAGGGCCCCTGGGCACTGGCCCCATTGGCCGATCGGTAATCCATCCCTGGTCCTAAGGCAAGCATCACTATTACTTTTGCTCATAATTAAGGTTAGTCATTTGAACAAACCCTTGACCCGCAATATTAAACTTTAGTGTGTAAGTCATTCTGCACCATTTGTGCCCTGGACAACATTGAAACTGATAGAGTTATTCCCACCCCTTTCCTTGAATACAACTGCAAGTTCTAGTGACAGCTGTTACATTTCCTATATGTGCTTTAGTTGAAAAAGTAGTTTCTGCTTTGTAATTATAAGCCAAACAGTGTTTGGTTCATAATTAAATGTTCTATTAAATATCAGATTAAGACAGAATTGAATAAGGAACCTGTTTGGACAATGAAGTTGACATTGGCCCCATTTTGAAAGTGAGGTCCAGGTTGCAGATGTAGTGTGATGGTAAACGGCTGGCCTCTCCTCACCATCAGTCTGTCCATGCTGTTCAGTTGCGTGCGGTGATCCGTGTTATTCACCTCACATGCCAGATCAATGCGTTCAATCTGCAAGGCTGTGAAGGGCAGAAACAGAGAACAGCCATCTTTGAAAAAGGGCGTTGGAATGATTATATTTATCACACATTGACTGTCACACATGAACGTCAATGTCATGATTACCAGTGGAAAATCATGGAAAGCCTCGACTTAAAGCCTCCGAGTTCAAGGATCATTGCAGAAGCAGACTGGTATTGGTTGTAATTGTGAATGCTTTCTGTACTGTACAAAACAAAGAATTTAAGGCCCAAGTATACTTTGGTTTGCCACGGTACATTGCAAATTTCATCAAATGCACAATACACGCAGACTGTCCACGTATGTGTCCGTATAGGTCGTATGTATACTTTGAAATGTATGCTGAAAACAAATATACTCTGGCCTTTAGCCAGTATCAGGTGTCAGGATTGTGTGACATAACTCCCATCATTCTCTATGGCAGCATGATATTAGTAATATGCACATGATAAAGCATATATTACACACCAAATGTGGTTTGTTTTCTCTTTATTTTGTTGCTTTATTAAGACGAAATCACTTCAATGCCCTAGTCGCATTGTGCGAATTCCGAACTCATAAGTAGGAACTTGTCAGTAGGACTTGAAGACAAGAACGTTCCTGTATCAACATTCCTATCAATCAATTAGAGTTTAAGGATCTTTCAACAGAAGATTTTCATCCAGGATCATGGATAATTCGTCCAACTTGTTTAAATTACTTTAAATTTACAGAGCGACTTAACTCTGGACGAAGTCCTAATTATGGAACATGACCCACAAATTCTTGACCAGCATCTGAGGAATCAACAGGAATGGACTCTCATGCTTTGCAATGGGCAAGAACGTCATGCACAGCTTGATACAGATGCAAAAGCATCATTGGA
>NC_068300.1:7264691-7292191 GCF_025860055.1 Xyrauchen texanus
ATTCCCTCCACCCTGCCACAGTGTTTTAAAATAAACCTAGAGAGTTGCTTCACTGTCTACATTATCCCCTCTTCCACTCTCAGCTTGGATTTCACGGCACGGTTAGCTAACTGTGCTTAACCGTACTCAACAGTGCTGATGGACTGGTTATAGTACGTGGTGACTCACGATTGTCAATTTACCAATGCCAAGGTAATTCAATTGTTTCTAGGTAGCGGGCAAAGTTTGCTATGGTGAGAATGTATTATTGGTGTATCTTCATGATTTTATGATGATGGTTTAACTAGTATAGTACATTATTTTTCAACACCTCTTTTTCGTCGTGGAGGTAGTTTACCCTAGCTAGCTCATATAATTCATGTTTGGCCAAGACCGATTTGAACAAAAACCTATAGGCCGATATCGTCACTAACCTTATTTTGTCATCAGATCACTGTTTTACTCAGGAATTGTACTTTATAAATGTACAAAGACAAAGAAAAGCTTATTTACTGTTCTAATAATAAATCCGTTGCATAGAACAGTGGATCTGTTTCCAAAATTTTAAAGAGAGCCACAATAAAAGATAAACAGATACAAAAAATAACGGTGATTGATTTGAAAAACATGGGGGTGGGGGGTCGCTGTCCTTTTCTGCATATCGCACCGGCTCATTTTAGTTTAACGCAGCCCATTTGGCCCGTTTCGCGGCCAACCCACGGACCCCTCGGTTCTCCCTATGGCCAGTCCTCCCCTGATCGCCCCCAAAGTGTGTCGGATTACCAGTCCAGCCCTGTATGTACTGTATATGATAGCACATTACTATGAAACGGAAATGTCAACCACATTATAGAAAAATAAAAAGTTTAAACCAAAGGAACAAAACCCCTGTTAAATTCTGTATTATAGTGGGATAATGGATAATGCATCCAGACCGCTAGAGGGCGCCACTTGCTCACACAGCGCTGACTGCAGAAACGAAGCCTTTTAAAATGTAGTAGTCATGCCAGGCAATATTGAGATTTTAATAGTTTTCATGCTTATAACTGAAATGAAGATGGTTTTAATTTGGTAAACAGTTAAACAATAAATCTCAGATGATACATCGGAACTTCCCTAATTATGTAACTCATATAATATTTTGTCAATAGATAATAACTAGGAGAAAAACATTCCTAAAACCTGGAATATGCGATCATTCTCCATAGCGCAATCGCTTCAATGTTTACCTCTCATGCCAAACATATTTAATTTTTTTATTTATATTTATAAATATTAAAATTTGTATGCATTTGGCAGACGCTTTTATCCAAAGCGACTTACAGAGCACTTATTACAGGGACAATCCCCCTGGAGCAACCTGGAGTTAAGTGTCTTACTCAAGGACACAATGGTGGTGGCTGTAGGGATTAAACCAGCAACCTTCTGATTACCAGTTATGTGCTATAGCCCACTACGCCACCACCACCACTCAACATTTAAGCACTACAGTGGAAAAAGTGGAAAAAGGCAACCGTGCCAGCTGGCCCAGATCAGCACAGAATGGCACAGTTTTGCAACACAAGTTCAGCTTGATGGTGGAAAAGTGGATATAGATTGCAACCAACTCTGATAAGCGTCTGAGTTGTATTGTTAGACGTCATGATCAGCTGAGCGTCAGCTGGTTGTGAGCTTTACTCACGTGACCTGACAGAACTATAATTTTCCTTGACTCCATCTGTGATCTTCAATGGAATATGTCACTGAGTTGGTGAGCTTGACTTATCCATGCAGGAGATAATCGTAAATGGTCTGCAATTATATAGCGCCTTTTTAACCTTAACGGTATTCAAAGCGCTTTACACTGTGACTCATTCACCCATTCACACACTCACACACCAATGGCCGCAGAGCTGCCATGCAAGGTGCTAGCCTGCCATTGGGAGCAACTTGGGGTTCAGTGTCTTGCCCAAGGACACTTCGGCATGTGGAGTTGTGTGGGCCGGGATTCGAACCACCAACCCTGTGATTAGTGGCCAACCCGCTCTACCACCTGAGCCACAGCTGCCCAGAGATACAGTATATGATGCTGCCATAGATTATAGTCAAAATAAGGTAACTAAGTCTTGCGTCTGAAGAACACCTATGATGCCTGAAAATGCTGTCTAGGTAGGTATCTCACTAGGTTTTAAAACAGAGCTGTTGGTATAATGCATTTGCTTAACCTTGAGAGGGCTGCGAGCATCAGTTTGTGGATTGAACCCAGGTGAGAGATTTTTTCTGGAGAGAGCAGGTGAGCTGTCCTGCAGACCATGAGCTGGAGATGTTTGACACGCTGCAGGAACTGAAGGTCTGGAGAGAACCAATGAAGATACAGATGCGTTCCTTCCTGCGGGGCAATTAGGATCCACACAGCTATATAGAGCAACAGACAACTCTGTAATATCTGCTGTAAGAATGATGGAAAGAGAGAATTGGTAAAATGTTTGAAGAGAGAATGACTTCAAGTAGCAATAAACAAAACAATAAGCTTTTATTAGAGTAGGCAGTTGCCGTGATCTTAAACTCTCAGATGCACTTTGTCAACATTAACTTTCTTAATGCATGTTTCTGATCATATTGTCCATGATTCTTTAGTGCACACTATTGCAAACCCACATTTGATGTTGTTGTAATTATTCACCAAAATGTGAAGACTTGTCCTGGTTCTGCAATGACCTTCCTTTAAGGCTGATGTTGTTAAATAAGGCCGAAACATGCTCTATGCAAGTGCGTGAACGCAGATGATCCTAGCTACGCAAGCTTGATTTCGTGCCTTGTTGCATTTCAAAATGGTCTCAGAACGCAATTCATAGCAACGCAACTAAGCGTTGCATTCTCAACGTTGCCGCAAGTGATGCTATATTGAACATTAGCATGAACTCTCCGCTTCTATAGTTTCAAGAGGATATTGCTGTGCAATAATTTGAAGTCAGTATTATTTAGCAACTTACCTGATAGTTTAGTGGCACAGAGTTCGAAGTTAAATTTATCGCCCCTATGAGTCCTGAGGTTTTTTACCACCACAGTAATGCAAGAACGCATATGCAAGCACTTGCATAAAATATGTTTCTAACATACCACTTATTTTTAACCCTCCAAATTCTGCTCAATTTCGCTCTGTTTTGCTATGTAACACCCATTTTTATTATCCAGTCAATTTCCGATGGCTAAAATAAAATCCCTACATTTTTTCCACGCTACTTTGTTTCTCATTGAATATGCAATTTCCCATTAAATTTGTCTAATAATAAAAGTAAAACAGTTTGTGCATCATGGTTCATGTCAACTTTTACTGACGGCAAACAGGAGGATGAACAGTTGTTACTCTGATACCGTGTTTTCCGAGGTAAGTGTTGGGTGACATGGAGCCTCGCCCAGACGAGGATGACGAGTGGCTGCCTACGGTTGACGTACTGCTGCCAGAGCCAATCGAATCTGGCCTTGGCAATACCATGCCTCTTTGAAGGCCAGACACAAGAGGATTTGCCATTTTCAGTAATCCTACATTTTCTATCAATACAAAAGTGACAACAGGTTTAATCAATTTATGACTGAATGTCTGAGGAGGAGTTTTAATAAGTTTGACAGATGGGATATGTGTGCCAAAGAATTCAAAACATCTGTCTGTGATTGGTTGATAAATACCTCTTACTGTATTGTCACCATTCACAGCATTTTCATTGATGGCTGCGTTACTGGGCTGAATGTCTACAAAAGGTTTCCAACCCATTCCCATAAACGATCTCTCTTGTCTTCTCAATTCTAAAACAAAAATGATCATTTGAACAAAACAAATGTCAACATTAACCACAGCCGTGTAGATCTAGAGGACCATACAAGCACATAATAACTTGTATGATAAACTCTTACCACTTAAAGATGTTAGACATTGTCTATAAACGTCTAATTAGACTATTTTACGACTATTTTACTGTATATTTTCTTGAGACACACACTGTCTCTCTCTCGCTCTCTCTCTGACCTCTGCTCTTCAGCGCTTGTTCCCACAATATTTGTTCCAGGTCTCTAGTCCAGGCCTCCTTGACGTTGCGTGTCTCTGCCTGTAAGATGTAGGTGTCCTGAGATCGTCTCCTCCTAAACCAGATCTCAAAACACAGACCGGTCTGGCCGCTGGAGTGGGTCATTCCGATCTCACAAGTCTACAGGTCAAATCAGAGGAATTTCAAATGCTATGCAAGTAAAGCTGGTGTTTAACTAACAGAAGACCACTTTCAAGAATTGCGTCAGGAAAACAATGCTGAGGTTTGTGAATCCAGCGCATAACAAGAGTATTCAATTCATGTAATCATACCTTGATAGACAGTTTGTAAACGTACACATCATCTTCACGGTCGTTTTTTTTGGTCTTGGTAAAAAGGATGACGTCTTGAAAGAGAAAAACTCGCCGCAGCGACCGTTTCTTACGGAAAATAATCCAAAACTCGTCTTGACGGATAAGATGGCCCTGCTCATTCAGGTTTAGCTGAAGAAACAAGACAAAAAAAAGTGCATGATTAGAACCTACAAGTTTGAGAAATATTGTAAATCCAATTTCACTTCTCAAAGGCTGTTAATTATGAATTTCTGACTGACAGCATTTTGCAGGTTCATTGGCCTGCACGTTAAACTGTAGCCGAATTAAAGGAATATTCCGGGTTCAGTTAACATCATTTGTGGCATAATGTTGATTACCACAAATATGTCTTTTGACTCGTCAATGGAGGTTCCATTGAGGCACTTACAAAGGTAGTGAATGGGGCCAATCCTTAAATGTTAAAATACTCTCTGTTTCAAAAATGGAGGCGCAGCGAAGTTCTAGCCGGAAGATTAGCAGCTGTACATCATCACATCATTAGCTGGGTAACTCCTAGCCAATCGCATGTAAGCCATTGCTTTATAAGTCTGCTCACAATCTACCACATTGCTGTTTCAGTGTGCTAACACGGCAACCTCCACCACCCCACCACCACCAGTTGAGTCCCGTCCCGCACGGGGGTAGGCTCCTCTCCCCTGTCTCCTATCACCGGCAGTATATGATGGTTCCGAGTACAACTCTCTCAGACCGCCGGACGGGGCCTACGCCAAAGAGAGAGACATTGCTTTCTGTTTTACATTCATCAAATAAATGGCATCTTGAACCTCACTCAAGCCTGCGTGTCTTCCTGATAGAAGAACACTTCCATTGCAAGTGTGTCATTGGAACCTCCATTTTTGCTCCATTGATTTAGCTTAACCTGTATTGAACCCGCAATATTCCTTTAACACATCATAAACCCAATGTTAAACCCCAAGACTGCACAGATCAATCAAAGGAATCATCACTACTAACATCACAGTCCCGGATGGCATCCATGGTGAGCAGGTCGTTCCCGTGTTGTAGCTGAAATCGGACGACCTCTAAAGCGGTCTGGATCTCCTCTCGATCTCCGCTCTGCTCCGCCACGCAGTTTTCCAGAATCTCCTGTAGCAGCAGACTGTATTTACTGATCCTCTGGACAGGTTTCAACAGGTAGGAGGACAAATCCATACTATCACCCAACTCCATCTGTTTACGCTGAACAGGAGAGCAAGATATTTAGAGGTGTGTTTATTAAAGGTGCACTCAGTAATGTTTTCCCCATTTAAGAAGTTTAACTTGAAACATATGTATAAAATCTTGACCAATCACATGAGATGATTCTAGTCATATCAGTAACCTTATGAAAGCTGTTGTATTCTACATGGAGCAGGGGCACCCTCATGGGGGCTGCCATTTTAGAATCACATGACCAGCTGAATACTACTCTCTTAATGTCAGTAACCATCTTGTTATTGGACACTTTCACTCTTGGATTAAATTAATTATGGCTGATTGTGAATAGTGAATTTCTACATTGGCGTCTGTAACTGAAAGCTATTGATTTTCAATGATGCTGCATCCGCACCACTAGGTGTCACTGCTTGTCCAAGATGACACATTATTTTGAAGCCTTTTAATCACTTAGGAATGGGGACAGGTTCGGGAAAAGACAAAAGCCGGACTCAAACCTATGCCGCCCCCTTCAAATGAGGGCTCCTTACCTTGAAGTATATATGATGTTGGATGAGGGCATCTGACTGGGGTTTGTTCTGGCTGTAAAGGGCGTAGAGTCCAAAACTCTCTCTCTGTTTTAACACATATTAAAGGTTAAATGTATTAAAAGGTTAAAAATGATATTCTGAGTAAGTTTTGAGCAAAGGTGGCATAAAAAAAATGCCCTTACGTGTTTTAGGAAACAGCGCCCGACTCTCAACGGCTCTGCCAGACACAACTCTAGTTCTCGCTGGAAGTGTTGCCCGTGAAAGTCATACAGTTTCTCCAGGTTACCAAAGATCCGGCCGTGCTGACCGCGCAGATCCTGAGGCACGTCGGCTCTGGTCAGCAGGGGGAAGTAGTGAGTCAGGATGTAGGCCAGAGAGCGCACATACTCCACCTCCGTCATCAAGAGCTCCTCCATGACACGATGAAGCTTCCTACTAGCAAATTAAGATGATCACATTATATTCTAACTTAGAGTACCATGTAAATACTATGGTAAATTCAATAAGATTTAATTGTGCTCGGTAAATGCACCATTTATTTGTACACGCAGTCAGTGCTGGTTTAGTGGCCGAGGAATTATGCAGATAAGGATAGTGCATTGACTACAACGTGCATATAGATACTCTCACTGAGCACTTTATTAGGAACACTAGGGTCCTAATAAAGTGCCCAACTTCTGCTGTTGTAGCCCATCTGCCTCAAAGTTCGGCAGTTACAGAAATACTCAAACCAGCCCGTATGGCACCAACAATCATGCCATGGTCGAAATCACTGAGATCACATGGTTGATGTGAACATTAAATGAAGCTCCTGACCCGTATCTCCATGATTTAATGCATTGCACTGCTGCCACGCGATTGGCTTATTAGATAATCGCATGAGTATGTATGTTTACAGGTGTTCCTAATAAAGTGCTCACTGCTTAGTCAAGTCAAGTCAAGTCAAGTGGTTTTTATTGTCGTTTCAACCATATACATTTAGTACAGTACACAGCAAAACGAGACAACATTCCTCCAGGACCATGGTGCTACATAAAAACAACAAAGGACCAACACAGGACCACATGAGACTACACAACAAAATAAAATACCTATATAAACTACCTATATATACCTATATAAAGTGCACGTGCAAACATGTGCAAAGTACGGGACAGTACAACAAATGTCTGACAATGAACAGGACAATAGACACAGTGCAGCGCCGACCAGTACTCAGTAGTGCAAAAAGATGACAGTTTCTAAAAACGTAAACAACATACTATGAGATGTTGAGAGTGTAGCAGACAGTTATAAAGTGACAGTAATTAAAGTGCAACTCAGGACACGTGTGTGTGTGTCAGTCCAGTCTCTGAGTATTGAGGAGTCTGATGGCTTGGGGGAAGAAGCTGTTACACAGTCTGGCCGTGAGGGCCCGAATGCTTCGGTACCTCTTGCCAGACGGCAGGTAAAGAGTTTGTGTGAGGGGTGTCTATATGCCAGATTTTAACACTTATCATTATTTGATTAATTGTTCCATTTACTGTCTGCTTTCCTTGGGCATTAATACAGCAGTGTTTACTGCATCAGGCAACTAGCACAGTGGTATATGAATTAAGTGCAATTTATAGGCTGATGAGCCTAATTTACAGAAAGTAGGCCTTTTTAACCTTAGCGGTATTCAATGCACTTTACACTGCGTCTCCTTCACCCATTCACACACTCACACACACCGATGACGGCATAGCTGCCATGATAGGTGCTAGTCTGCCATTGGGAGCAACTTGGGGTTCAGTGTCTTGCCCAAGTACACTTCGGCATGTGGAGTCGTGTGGGCCAGGAATCGAACTGCCAACCCTGCGATTAGTGGCCGACCCGCTCTACCACCTGAGCCACAGCCACCCCATATACAGTATATTATATAAACGGTGAATGTTATATAATATTCCAATGAAAGATTTTGAAAAACCCTTTTTTTTGCCTTTGAAACGTTAAATCAGAAAGTAAATCAGGTCAGTTTTGATTTCATGTTGTCTTTAAGCTTCTAAAATGGCCATGAGAACACAATCTAACTCACATAGTTCTGCTTGGGCACTCAGGGGTGGATGCAGCTTTTTCTCCATCAGTTCTCCAACTTTCTCCAAACAGAGTGACATCTCTAGCGCCCTCCGTCTCACCGTGGGGCATGTCAGAGCAAAAGCTGCCAATTTGAGAGTTCTGGTACTGCTGGGCGACCTGATGCTGGTTCTGCGAGTATATTGGTTCATGTTCAGAACCGCTAGAACCCTTGCTGATATTTTTGCACCCTGCATGTTGCCATGGTAACCATTGACAGCCAGTGGTACCCTGCAACTCAATGGGTTTCTGGTCGTGGGCTTCTTTTCTAACATGTTTGCCTTTCTTGGTGCATTCTGCCGGAGTTTCCTTTGCCTTGTGTGAAGTTTTGGACGTTCTCCTGCTTTTGTGGTCCAGCCTGAAGTTGAAGCAGCTCACAGTACTGTGGATACTATCTCTTGCTTGACTCGCCCTGCTCTCCGACTGCTCAGACACAAACACTGGTTGGTCCTCCTCATGTTGTCCAGGTTCTGCTAATTCACTCCCAGGCACTGTCTCCTCACCTGGAATCATCTCCAGCCAATCAGAGTGATGTCCAACAGGTGTGACTGTAAGGGAAACCTGCAGAGCTTCTTCTAGGAACATCAGTCTCTCCTTCAGATGTTGTCTGACCTCCTGATAGTGCAGCCAGGCGGCGTTCCAGACCTGCAGCGCCCCGGAGTTGGACAGAGAACATGCCTGCACTCTCACATCCTGGAAGTGCTCAGGTGAAAACTCATCTAATCTCTGCAGGTAAGCTTGGAGCCACAGACAACTCTCTTGATCCAGGGAGCAGCAAAACTGGTCCTGTTCCAAAAACTGTCTGCAGTCACTGGCCATAGCTGAAGCCTAAAAACAATTAATATATTGTTTGATTAATTAGCTGAGAAATATTGTTACTTTGTTATCAATACTGTATAGAGTGCACCAATGGGTTTCCAGAAGTAAAAATACCATTAATGTTTTTCATATGCTGAGTCATTTTTAACCCTGGCTTATAAACTTTTAAAGACAATGAACTTCGTGGTTGTTAATGGATGGTATCTGCTTCTGTTGAGGGCATCATTCCCCACTATTTCCATTTCTTTAAAAAAATTCACGTTTAAGAGCAGAATTCCCAATGAAGAACTGCACTGCCCATGATCCTGATGGGAAACACTACACCCATCAGAGAATCGCGGCCAACAAAGTGCGTCAAAAGAGCTCTGCAGCGACCGCCCACTCCCATGACGCACTGTGAATGATGTAATCAAGTCACTCTCCTACACTCTCAAACTACATATATACACTGCCTGGCTAAAAAAAGATCATAACACTGCCTCCAAAGGTTTTGTACTTTATCTCTCTCAGAGGCTTAAAGGAGCAATAGGTAATATATAAGGGACCTGATAAGGGATCGGGTGTGCAGCATCACGACCCAGCCCCACCCTCCGCCCTGTCACATATACGTTATCTGATCAGCTTACAGTTTAAGGCTCGTCACTTGCCATTGTCAGTTTGCTCGTTCCTGTTGCGTGTCTTCAACCTGGCAACCCGCGTGAGCTTCGAGAGGGGCGGGGGAGACAGCTCTCTCCAGTATTTTGAATTTGGACTGCAGTGCCCATTTTAAACCGCTTGTTGTCAATGTTACATATTGCTCCTTTAAGTATCTACTTATTTAAATCCAAAGCCAACTTTGTTTTTCATCCAGGCAGTGTGTATTGTTTCTATACTTATAATCAACCACTTTAAATCAATAGTTTTATATTTTTCCAGCATTTTTAATTTGGTTAAATTATTCACAGTGCTTTATGGCATTGTAGTTCATTCCTTCATTAAACACATTAAGTACAGAGTTTTGCACATTTGTCTTTTTGTCCAATTTTCAAATGCTTTTGTTTTTTTAGTTTTTTTTGTTGCTACAATCAAAGTTTGTAATGGTGTCATTCACCTTGGAGCTGGTTGGTTTGGTTCAAGGCTTAGAACTCTTTTATGAAGGATTTTAGGAAATCTCTATGGAAGAAATGTATGGGAAAAATACTTCTGGAGACAAATGACTGAAAAAATGGGCGGGTAGTGTTGCAGTCTATTGCTAGTGAATTGCAAATAGGATGTAAAGTAAAAATGTGAAAAAGTAGGGTCATATTTTCTTTTTTGAATGACTTCATGAAATTACTGAAGGAAAGGAAACACGTGGTGACTAGTTTTAACACTCAGCAGTACACTAGGTGGCAGCATTTTTTCATTTGCAGTGTCAAAATTGAGCATGAAACAAAATTATACTGTATTGTTGCAACTTGCAACATGACCTCATTACATTGCATGTTTATCCAATGAGTGACATCAAGTTATCATCTTTAAAGAAAAAAGTTATTTTGCATTTTATATCAAAATACTGTGTAAAAATAAAAATGATGTCTTCACTTTTGGCAGTTTAGTCACATAAATGAATCACAAAGGAAATAAAAAATAGAGGTTAATTATCTGTCTGACTCAATCACCACTTTGCAAAAGCAGAAGGCTTGGTTAAGTACAATGCATTGAGTGAAACAGTATTCAACGTTGCATCTCTGTGCAGAACAAACCCACACAATCTTAAAATAAATAACATTTCACAGATACTTTCACTTAAACAGCATGGGGGACACATTTAACAAGGCCTTAGAACTCAAAACCAAAATACCAATAATTACCAGAAAAATGTAAAGGAAAAAAGATTTGGTGCATAATGCAGGAATTTTAACGCCGGGGACTCTTATGTTGAAATGTCTGCGCTTCACTGCTTCCAGCTGCTCATTCAAACAGATGATAGAAATCAAATATGCACTTACGATAATCTACAAGATATTACAATATAGAGACTTTAAAGTAAACATTGTCTTAATTGATCAACAGTAAATCATCAGCGATTGCTTGTCATAAATGTCTGGTGCTCATTGATTACGAAATACTTTGAAGCCGCTGGAAATCCTGAATCTCGAGTTCCCCATGTGTTTTTCACTTTGAAGCCCTCGGCTAAAATTAAGACATTTGCTGTAACATTTAAGATATTGAAGTTTGTTTATGTCCTTTGATTTTAGAAAACTGAATTTAAGACTTTTTAAGGACCCGCTGGATCAGGGCCATCAGGGCCGTAACCAGGGTTTGACAATTAGTAAAGGTTCGGGTTAGTGCCACAGGGGTTTGGGTGCCAAGTATTGTACATTAGCCACATTAGCCAAACATTAGCCGCTAAAATGAATGAAATAGCAGCCTTCATCCTGGCCAGTGTTCGCATATATGACATGCATGTATTACATACTGTAGTCTGTAGTACAGATGGTGTACTAGTGTAGTGTGCTACTGTTTTTGAACGTTTCATGTCATGATGATTATCAGGGCCAGATTAAGACTCTTTAGTGCTCCTGGGCATGAAGATATGGAGTTTTCTTATAGAAGATATAATTCGTTTTTGCTTCAGTGACTTCAGTGATGAGCATTTGGCCATGTTTTCTAAAGTCATACAGTAGCTGTGTGTGAGGAATGAACCGGAATTGCGAAACTCTTCTTCCTCCAGGGGGCGCTTGACAGCTCAGAATCCTCCATTGATCCACGTTCACATCTCAGGATGTTTTTATATCTATTTGGAGACATTTTTACACTGGATAGTAATAATAATAATAATAATAATAAAACTGATAATTGCAATGATTCATACCTGGGATGGACACCCACCGCAGCAGCATCTATACAATCATATACTATCTCATCGAGTGATAATAAACGACTGTGATTGGTCCATCCTGATCTGCGCTGAGAAAAGTAACAGGTACCATGTAACAGCGCTGTCAATGTGCTGCTTCAGCAGCGATAAAGTAATTTATGGCCGATTAATAATATATATTTATATTTAAAAAAGACTGAATTAAAGATTCAGTGTGAAATTGTAAGATATGAATTGACCTAAGGCACGTGCTATTCGTTTATAGTTTAAACTTTTATTTTTGAACATGAAAAATGTACAGAGGTGCAAACATTGGTGACATCATAGCTGGTTACGGCCATGCCTGCCATACAGTGTATATAGTACAGTACTGTATGGTGCAGTTTAGTTCTCTTTTGAACATATCAACATGTCTCTTTTTATCGTTTGCCTTAACATATATTTCTGAAGAAATAAATAAACATTTAAGACGTACCCTTTCACAAAAGTGGCAGATGTACACCATAGTCCCAAGATCATCACAGCACCTTTCTGCTCGCAACAGGAAGTCACTCAGACTGGATTTAAAGATGGACACCATTCTGTAGAACACTTCTGTCTCGGGACAGTTCGGCCCCTGCACACTCTCTGCTTCGGACACCAACATCATCGCCTGATGCTTTCGCTCCTAATATGTACACAAATATGAATTACAGGAACATCAATATGATATTTAACACTACTAATTATTACATTTGTATTCCCCAATTTCGAATGCCCAATTAACAATGCACTCCCAAGGTCCTCACGGTGGGGTAGTGACTCCGGGAGGCAGAAGACGTATCTCAGTTGCCTCCGTGTCTGAGACTGTCAATCCGCGCATCTTATAACTTGGCTTGTTGAGCACATTACCGCGGAGACCTAGTGCGTGTGGAGGCTTCACGCTATTCTCCGTGATCCACGCACAACTTACCACATGTCCCACCGAGAGCAAGAACCACATTATAGCGACCACGAGGAGGTTACCCCATGTGACTCTACCCTCCCTAGCGACCGGGCCAATTTGGTTTCTTAGGAGACCTGGCTGGAGTCACTCAGCACACCCTGGATTCAAACTCGCGACTCCAGGGGTGGTAGGCAATGTCAATACTCGCTGAGCTACCCAGGCCCCCCACAAATAATTTTTTACAATTTTTTTGTAGTAGTACGCTACCCTCTCAACAAGTCTAGAGTTCGGAAAAACGTGCTACAATGTTGCCGCAAATTTCCCACTCATTATATATTTTCACATGCAAATGAGCTTGTGATTTGCCACAAACGCTTGCAGCTTTTAACCAGTAGCGGTAAACCTGCAGGAAACCGTTGGTAACAATGAAGAGTTTACCGAAAAACTCATTTAAGAAAATAACGAGAGGGGAATTTACTTCAAGTTTGCCAGAACTCTTGATTTTTGTAAGGGTGCATATCAGGAATGATAGTGTAACGGGAGCCAGCTGGTAGATAGCGGGTAGAACAAGAGCGACACATTGGTGCCGTGACCCGGATGGGAGTGAGGTTTAGGGGGGTGAGTGTAACGGGAGCCAACTGGTAGATAGCGGTGCAGTGTGTAAACCTCACTCTCCTGACCTCAAAAGGTACATTAGCGACTGACGCTAGAGGCTGTAGCCTTTAGCCTCCTTGTTAGAGCACCCGCCTCCCATGCCGGAGACCTAGTTTCGAGTCCCGTACGGAGCGGGTAGAACAATAGCATAGATCATCATGAGTCTTTTTGAAGTTAAAGTGTGCAGCAGTGCACCAAATAGTCCTGTCCAACTCTTCAATAATCATTTGACACTGAAATGTGTTTTCACTCCGTGTTAAGACTTACATTTGCTTCTGCAAGAAAAGCTTTGAAGCTGTGCAGTGTTTGCTGGATTCCTTCACTGGTGTCGTCCACAGATTCAGCCTGCTGGATCCGCCTCTCTCCTTCTGTATCAAACCATTCTTTAATCTCGAGAGACAGACAGCGGGGCTTGTTTGTTAATTCTTAAGTTCAAACTAGCCAAACTGCAATGATGAACATGTGCTGTAGTCTTTAAAGGTTTTTGTGTTTGTGTATGTGTGTGTTTGGCTACTCTCATGTTTGGTGTGTAAAGGTTGGTCTGTTGTTGTACCTCAGTGAATCTGGACTCCAGTTCTCGGAGATGTAACAGGAGGTCCAGGTGCTGCAGGGACATGTTGGACTTCCTGGCCAGCACATGCACCTGCTCCTGTAGTGCATTGCACACATCAGTCACTGTATCTATCACCTCACTGAAGGGAAAACACGTATTGATACTGTATTCAAATATGCCAGGTATCTCATATCATTTAATATAGAGTATGCTTCAAACATATTAGACCTGGCATTAGCATGCGTTTTCAGAGATTGGATGGCAATCGAATAGCACTTGACCACATTAAATGCCAGGTGTAAATGCGAATGTGCTTTCTTTATCTGGATACAACCAAGTACGTAATTAAATGTGTAAAGAGGTTGCATTACACAGTCATCTGTTTTTAAAGAGCTGTGTTTTGGGTTTATAGTTATACTGAATTGTGCTATTATAAATAATTGTGAAGATTCCACTTGGAATCTTGCGTCTCATTCCTGGTCTTTTTTCGAATCTCGATTAGCATCATTTACTGTAGAAATGTTTCTAATGTAGAGAGATACCATATTAAAGGGACAGTTCACCCAAAAATAAAAATAAATCTCTCATCATTTACTCACCCTCATGCCATCCCAGATGTGTGCTTGTTTCTTCTGCAGAGCACAAATTTAGATTTTTTTTAATAATTTCTCATCTCTGTAGGTTCATACAATGCTTTTGAAATTTTGAAGGTCCAAAAAGCACATAAAGGCAGCATAAAAGTAATCCATACGACTCCAGCGTTTAAATCTAAATCTTCAGAAGAGATATGATAATTGTGGGTGAGAAACAGATCAACATTTAAGTCCTTTTTTAATGATAAATCTCCACCTTCACTTTCACATTCTTCATTTGTTTGTAGCAATTTGCATGCTTCGTGCATATCGCCACCTACTGGGCAAGGAGGAGATTTTTATAGTAAAAAGTCAATAAGATTTGTTTCTCACCCACACCTATCATATCACTTCTGAAGGTATAGATTTAACCACTGGAGTCTTATGGATTACTTTTATGTTGCCTTTATGTGCTTTTTGACCTTAAAAGTTCTGGTCACCATTCACTTGCATTGTATGGACCTATAGAGCTGAGATATTCTTCTAAAAATTTTCATTTGTGTTCGGCAGAAGAAAGAAAGTCAGGCACATCTGGGATGGCATGAGGTTGAGTAAATGATGAGAACAATTTCATTTTTGGGTGAACTGTCCCTTTAAAATTAAAGTAATTGAAAGCATTTTGATTTATCCATTAATGTTTTTAAAATTGGTAAACTACTGAAAATTTTGTGTGTGTGTGTGTGCGTGCACGTGTGTGTGTAGTTACCAGCTCTGCTCACAATGCGGTGACCTCACATCAGTTTCCCATCTCAGCCTCGCCAACATGGCTCCACCTCCTCTTTGCAAGGCCACCAATCCGGTGTCTTCCAGCACATCCTTCATCAGGGCTTTCTGTTCTATAATGCACTGCTGGACATCCTGATTAACAAACACAGGAAGTGATTACGATTTCTGAACTCCCATTATTCACAGAAGATTTGTGCATCTTTTAATAAAAGCTGTATGTTTTTTATTCTCTTTTTAGAATAATTTGGTGGCTGGAGAGACTTCAATTTAAGAGCAGAATTTTTTTTTTAACAATTACCTGCACTGTGTCGATTTTATGAACACCTTCCAGTTTCTTTATAGCTCCTGATAGCAGGGCTGAGGCATCTTGCAGGTCTGATACAAACGGATAGAGTTTCTGTAAGGCAAAATATGTTTATAATTGCATGCGTTTACAGAAATGCAGTTATTAGAGCAGTGCTTTTTTTATGTACCTGATGGATTTGTAGCCAGTCAGCATGATCGTAAGGTAATGACCCCTGTAGGGCTGCAGTCAACTGACTGGCGTCCACTATTTTATAAAGAGCCTTGAATGAGGTCACAATTTCCATCTATGCAGGGTTAAGAACACAGTCTGTTAGAAATGGTTTTATAGCTAGAAAAACATTGCAAACTGGTGTTTTGGTGAGAAGGTAAACATTGGCTTTGCTACAAAGAAAACTACTGAAGCCAGGTGTATGTGTAAGTAAATAAAAACAATTCTGACCGTTATATCAGGACTTTTCTCATGGCTGTAGCTGCAGTCCTTATTAACTAGCATTAGGCCCCAGTGCACAATGTGAGGGTTGAGTTCCTGTGAAGAAACACAGACAAAGAGATCCTCACACACACAGCATAAACTCAAAAACACTTCACAAAGTATTACGGAAAACCTCCAGTAAATATGGGAAAATTGTCCCTTAGTACCTATTTAGTGAGTTCTTGTTTAGTATAAATTGGGAATCTGGAGGGAATGTGGCCGTACTCACCTGCACCATCAGGAGAGCTTTGGTGAACTCTGGGTGAACCGGTTTCTTCCGTGCATCAAGCACAACCGTCATCCCAAGATCTTTGATATCTTTCCTATAAATCATACAGTTAAAATCACATTATCCAAAGGCTTTTATCCAAAGTGACTTTTGCGCTTTTCTTTGGGATTCAAACCCATGAACTTTGGTTTTGCTAGCGCCATGCTCTACTAGTTGTATTGCATACCTTATTCCTGACAAGGATGTTGAATATTGGCCAGTTTATGAGTCTCTAGTGAACATCACCAAGTGAATGTAAATGTGTTCAGGTGAGATGGTATACCTGGTGATGGTATGGAGATACAGAAGTAGTTTGCAGAGCTCCTGGCTGGAAATAAGAGCAGAACCCCAGACCTGGTGATCTCCATAAATCTCCAGAACTGCCCTGCCTGACCGATCCTGACCACCTGGAGAAGACAGATCAGGTTATTGTTGCCTACCACACCATTAATTTGGCATCTGGCAGGGCCAGATTAAGACTCTTTAGTGCTCCTGGGTATGAAATGAAATATTCAATTCATTTTGATGATAACTGATGACCAGAAATGGCCATTGTCAAATGGTTAATTGGCTTTTTGTTTTTACCTGTTAGACACAGTCCTGAGTGAAAGAGGCCATCTGCTTTAAGTGAAGAAGGTGTAGATGATATGGGCGGTTGCTTCTTTGTTTCAGTTTGTGTGTTTAACATAGTTGTGTCTGAGGTGTCTAAAATATTTATCCGTGGTCCAATAACAGCAGGGGGAGTTTTCAGGTCCTTAGGGCCATCTTCAAAGGAATAATACCGTCAACATGCATTAAACATGTTCAAAGAGATCTAATGACATTCTAATGAAATTATCATGAGGACTTTGAAATATCATGTCTATAAGTAATATATGAAATATATTTAATCTCAAATTGATCTTTCCCTCCACTTGAAGGGATAGTTTACCCAAAAATAAACATTCTGTCATCATTACTCACCATCATTTTGCTCCAAACCCGTATGTCTTTCTATCTTACCCATATGATAGCGAGAACCAATGGCTATTGTTTGGCTTTAGAGCACTTTGGGGTGAATTCAACAAGAATGAATTGTGTCTGGTAAACGTGCTGTTTTTTTGCATGCACTGTCTGCGCTGGGATAGTCCCCGATTCAATGAAGATATTAAGCAGATCAGGCTACGGCAGGGCTGGACTGGTAAGAGAAATCGGCCTGTGACTTTACATGGCAAATGGCCCAAAACTTGTTGAGCGGGGGGATTGTACTTTTCTGCATATCATGGCACCATTTTGTGGTCCATTCTGCATAACGCAGCGTAGCTTATCGTGGCCGCCCTACTGGCCCGTTCAGTTCTCCCAGTGGCCAGTCCACCCCTTATCGGACCCAAAGTGCGTCGGCCCACTGGAAAAATGCCTGGTATGCCAGATTACCAGTCCAGCCCTGGGCAATGGTGCAACCGCTGCCACAAAATCTGCACAGCATCACTCCACTACTGTGCTCCAGACACCTGTTTCATCTCTTTAGTTATTGAAAATGTATTTGACTACAATGCCCACCTGGATATATGCCAGGTTATAACTCTCGTTTCCATCATTTGATGATTAACGGCGGCCATTATCAATAAAAAATTAACACAAACATCTCGTTTTAATAAGATCTGGTTTACCACCCACATTCCTATAGCAGACAAGTTGTATGGACTTCTATATGTTTTCTGTCCTGTTTGGAGCTTGGAAGCCACATTGAATGGACACATTTGTGTTCCTTGGACATTAGGAAGTTATAGGGGTTTGGAACAACATATGAGAAAATGGTAAGTTTTCTTATTCCTTTATAAATTTAGCATCATGCAAAGTCAATGGCCCAAATGAAAGCCTATTCCAAACCTTGCTTTGGTAGTCTTCTTCTGTTAATCTTTGGAGACACAAGTCTAAAAGCTGTGGTCTTCTTCCCTGGCACCACATGAAGCCTTGGAATCATTTCTATGTAGCTGTTGCTATCTCTATCGTTTGTTTGTCCTTGGACAACAATGTGACATTTTTCGGAAGTCCCAACCACAGGTGGGATAAAACTGAGTTTTCCTTTACTGCTATCTGTCCTGTCCTGAGAAATGTTCTGGATCCACTGCCTATACCCTTCACATGAGCAGTTACCAATGCTGTTGCTTTGCTGACATTTCTCCAAGGAGTCACAACCAGTTGGAGTTTCCAGAGCAGGTTTGTTAAGAGTTCTAGAATCAGGAAGATGAAGAGGAAGTTCAGGGATTTCTTTAGGGTTACTTGGTTTCTCCTGTGCCTCTATGTAGGACTTTCTATACCGACACACATGAACTTTGGATCCTTGTCCGTGTTTCTTCTGCATGCAGGGGGTACAGGGTTCCTCTGCAAACCTTACGGTACATACAGAAGCTGTACAGTCCCGGACAACACCATTAGAACTTGAGGTACCTACTCGGTCTGAAGGTTGAGACCATGTCCTTGAGTATCCTTGAGTTTCTTTGGTCAGGTCCAGTAGGTCATCGCGATTGCAGGCAAAACTGCTCTTTCTTCTGCTGTCCCATGTGTTTGGAGATACCCAACCAACCGGTCGCATCCCAGGCTGGGTTAGATCCATCTCACTGTGTCTGGAAGTACTGCTGCTTTCTACCAAACATAAAGACACAGCTATACCATCCCTTGCAGAACAAATTCGTGTCTCAACTGAGAAAGTCGAAGGGGTTGTAGTTGTACCCTGTTGGTGGGATAAACACGACGAATCACCTTGGTTTGAAGGTTCAGAAGAGGCTATACGCTGATTCTTCTCTACAAATTCAGGGTTGACCACTTCTTCCCAGGGAACCTTGACTACACCCTGCTCAGTTTTGAGGACGCAACGTGTGAGAGGTGTTCCATGTCGTCCTGCATTGAGGTCCCTGAGCCAGTTCTCGGTGAAGATACTGGCGCAGGAAATTTCCGATATTGGTTGCTCCTCTAGTTCACATTCCCCCTCGTCAAGAAGGCTCTGGACCATGATATGGGTGGCCTGGTTCCCAAAAGGCACAACCTGCAGGTAGAAATCTCCTGGTCTGAGCAGCAGAGGGTTAAGAGTAGCAAGCTGGACCACAATACGATCATGTAAACACAAAGGCCAGCCGGAACAGCTGAACACCTTCTCAGAGTACGGAGCCTGTTCAGGACACACAAAGGATCTACTTCAACACAAGTCAACATATCAAGATTTTACAACAAATGCAGAAAGCAGCACTTCTCCTTCTTTCCTAGCATTTGTCCCACATGTGTGCAGGGACCGCTTCAAATATATATTTGAATTGGCACAGTTTTATGCCAGATGCCCTTCCTGACACAACTCCCAGTGGCTGGGGGACTCTCACTACAGGGCAATTTAGACTCTCCAATTCAATTAACCTGCATGTTTTTGGACTTGTGGGGGAAACCAGAGCACCCAGAGGAAATACACGCAAACACAGGGAGAACATGCAATCTCCACACAGAAAGGCCCTGGGTGATCCGGGACTCCAACCGGGACCTTCAAGCTGTGAGGCGACAGTGATACCCACGGAGTAGACCAGTTGTGTCCGTTGATGTGATGCACCACTCTACATTGGACAAAGCAAACGTCCTAAACCATTTTATTTGCCCTGTTGGCAGGAGTATTGTTTTTTTTTTTTTTTTTTAGTTTAGATTCAACTTTATTGTCATTGTGCAGAGTACAGGTACAGAGCCAATGAAATGCAGTTGTTTTCGCATATCCCAACTAAGCTGGGGTCAGAGCGCAGGGTCAGCCATGAAACAGCGCCCCTGGGGCAGATAGGGTCAAGGGCCTTTCTCAAGGGCCCAACAGTGGTATCTTGGCAGTGCTGGGGCTTGAACCACCAAACTTTTGGTCAGTAACCCAGAGCCTTAACCGCTGAGCCACCACTGGCCCATTGCCAGAGCGTGCAGCACAAAATGGAACAGGACACACTTCTGACAGCTTCATTGTTTAAAATGGGATCTATTTGCTTTTGCTCCAGTCCGGTGTAGACAGGGTGTAAATATATTATTGTACTCCAAGCATTAATGCTGTGTGTGCATTTTTAGCGTGATCACACAGGAGACATGATTCTTCTTAAAGTTCATGAACACTGAAATCACCCCCATTCTGTCAAATTGCTCACAAGGGCCATCCCCCCCATCAGATATGAAAAAACAACAACAAAAAAACATTTTTGTCTTGTTTTCCAGTAAAATATAAACATCTTCAAAACAAGAAAAATTGCTCCATCAATTTGTGGCAGAAACACATTTTGAGTATTATGCAAGAAAGTGAAAAAGAAAGCATTTACATGATTTTATCATCTCGGCAATGGCTATGAGTAGAAAAAAGACAGCTTAGACTTTCCTTCTTATTATAATGCATTAAACCCAAAATGCGTTTCTGGGTTAAAGTGACTCAAAATGATGGAGCAGGTGACATTTATTACTAATTACTATTACTAATCCCATAGATTTAGTTTGATCCACAGCGACTTTCTGAGTGTCCCGAACTGTATGTTATCATTCCGGCAGCTGTTTATTTTTCATTTTTCCAGAAAAACTCACACAGGCCATCTGCTGCATGCTCTCCAGAAGACGTCTGGCAGGGATGAGGAAGTCGGTCAGACACCGGAGGGCGTCTCCGTGGTAATGACCATCAATGACCTGGAAGAGCTGGCTGAGGACAGTCGGGGCAGTGACCTCAAACGGTGGGTAGAGGACACACAGACAGCTCTGGATGGATGCCTCAAGGGAGTCTGGATTCTGAAAAAACCCAGATATACAGTATTATACATATTATGCCTTATAATAACACATTATATTGTATAAGTGTTATGGACATTGAGCCTCTCACTGAAATCCACCATGAACTAAAAATGTTATTAAGAACATTTAGACATAAATAAACATGAATCCATTATAATAATTAAAAACATTTGTCTCAAAAGCTTGTAAATGGGAACACACATAGTCTTCAAGACAAACAACAGAGAGGCAGTCTGCCATAAATCATGGTGTTTAGCAGGTGACCATGAAGATGACATAGCTTTCACACACACACTAGAATAAACCAGCAATGAAAACAACAAACTGAAACTTCCGAAAGATCCGAGTTTAGGTTTTAAAGGGACAGTTCACCCAAAAATGAAAATTATCATCGTTTACACACTCTCATGCCATCCCAGATGTGTCTGACTTTCTTTCATCTGCTGAACACAAATGAAGATTTTTAGTAGAATATTTCAGCTCTGTAGGTCCTCACAATGGAAGTGAATGGGTGCCAAAATTTCGAAGCTCCAAAAAGCACATAAAGGCACCATAAAAGTAATCCATACGACTCCATTGGTTCAATCTATATCTTCAGAAGTAATATGAGGGATGTGGGTGAGAAACAGATCAATATTTCCTTTTTTACTATAAATTCTCCTCCCTGCCCAGTAGGTGGCGATATGCACGCAGAATGTTAGTGTAGACAGATTTATTCATTATAAGTGGAGCGGTCGCGTCACTTTCAGTGATAGAAATTAAATTTGTCTTTTATTGGATATTGACTTAAACTGAAGGAGCTGTCAGGTTCAGCCAAAGCCCATTTGTTTTGTTGAAATTAATAATCCATTAGATGAATTACTGAAATATACCATTAGTCTACCACAGTACCGTAGTGCCCTATACGCATATTACGCAGTCTGCGTAGGGCACCAACTCCCTAGGGGGGCGCTACCATACCCTAGGGGGTTACCAGAAACTCCTCCGGCTGCCCTTACTCAAATGTTATATGTTATTCAAGGACCCTGTAGCATTCACAGAACACAGTCGATCGCTTCATGCTCGCACTTTCTCATTGTGCATTCACACCGTGCACTACGTTGCCAGGGTAATACCACGGTACTGAATGACTGATCATGTTCATCTTTCATGATACTGTAATGGTACTCAAAGGTACTTTAAAAAATACCATGGTTTTACTATGACACATCTGGAGTGGTGGTGGCGTAGTGGGCTAAAGCACAGAAATTATAAGCAGAAGGTTGCTGGTTCAGTCCCCACAGCCACCACCATTGTGTCCTTGAGCAAGACACTTAACTCCAGGTTGCTCCGGGGGGATTGTCCCTGTAATAAGTGTACCGTAAGTCGCTTTGGATAAAAGCGTCTGCCAAATGCATAAATGTAAATAAATGTAAAAATGTCATAAGCATGGGGTTATCACAGAACATGGGGCTTTTTGTGAGAAATATAACAGAATAGGCTTATTTGTGATAAAGGAAAAATGGAAAAAAATGATGCACAATATATATATATATATATATATATATATATATATATATATATATATATTTAAAATAAAAAAATCAAAGCAACTTTTACCAAAACCCGGTATTGAAAGTGATGAAGACCATCTTCCATCTCGTCATTGGTTAAAATGACAAAACTGCCTCTCCTGATTACAAACATAAAATCCAAATGTACTCCCTTGGAGTCTTTTTGGTTGTGAGTATCACAGACAAACAGACATGAGACCGCTGGTCATGTCTAACACAGTTTGTAGGCGTTTCAGTATCATATTCACAGAGTCCTCTGACCCTCAAAACCGAATCCTCTTTTGCAGTCTCTGGTTTTAGCTGGTTTGCAGTTTCAGCAGGGGTAAATGGACATTCCTGTAGGTGTCCACACACGTATGCATGTTAACATACTGCACACACAGCATACGGGTGAATATTTATGGACTAGGTCCCTAGAAATACCATACTGTAATAAACCCAGATTGAAATGTATCATGGGCTAATCTCACACAAAATACACCAAAAAAGGGCTCTTAAAGGGACCGAAAATTTGCCCTCATGTAAGTCCTCGTGTGAACATGCAAGCCACAGTGAATGAGCTTCTCTCATGTACTCTCTTCAATGTGCAGTCTCAAGAATTTCACTGAAAAATGACTCAAAATCACGAGTCACTTTCCATTGCCGTTTTGTGGAGAAGAGGGACAGGGATATTTAAAGTTTTCTCCTATTGTGTTATGAAAGAAAAGGTTTGGAAATCCTATTGGTTTGGAACGAGCGTGAGTAAATGATCAATATCAGGTACAGAAAGCTTCTGAGTGTGGACGTGTCTCTTCTTTGACACTGGATCCTGTCGTCCCATTCACCAAGTATATTTCTGACCGCTCCACATTTATATCTTACAAGAAGCCGATGGCCTGTTTGAGGACTCACAGCGATCTCTGGGTCTCCTCTGACACCATCGACCATCCATCAAATCACATGATTGCCGTTAGACCGCTGTTATGTGTGAGCGTGTGTATGCTGATGTACGAGTTGGCTATTTAAACTCATACGACTTCATCACGTGCAAATTCCCGGATGTCTAATGCGAAAGTAAGCCTTCCGAGTCCTGCGCACGCGGTGTAAAGGACATACTTACTAATATTGTGCCCTTACCCAAACCCTTTATCTAAACTTAACCAATCAGTAGAGTGTGTAAACATGATAGGAAGCTGTTGTGTGTGACAGAAGCAAGTAACTGTCGCATATTAGATGGAAACGATGTCCAGCGACGTTAGTGGCTGTAGTGAAAGTCGTAGGAATTCAAACGGGTGCAGTCGAAGGATATGGTTCTATCCACTACCCACAAACTTAAACCTCACACAAACCTGCATTTTTAAATATTCATAAGTACGTTATTTTTCAGTGGGCCTGGGTAGCTCAGTGGTAAAGACGCTGGCTACCGCCCCTGGAGTTCGCTAGTGACTCCAGCCAGGTCTCCTAAGCAACCACATTGGCCTGGTTGCTAGGGAGGATAGAGTCACATGAGGTAACCTCCTCGTGGTCGCTATAATGTGTTTCGTTCATGGTGGGGTGCGTGGTGAGTTGGCCGTGGATGCTATGTCTCCATGGCATCGTGCTCAACAAGCCACGTGGTAAGATGTGCGGGTTGACGGTTTCAGATGCGGAGAGAGCTGGGATCCATCCTCCACCACCCGGATTGAGGCGAATCACTACGCGACCACGAGGGCTTGAAAGCACATTGGAAATTGGGCATGCCAAATTGGTAAAAAGCATGTAACAGGAGTTCTAGTACAATTCAATAAATAATGGTGCAGTACATCATTAACAACTACAGCTTTCAATACGGGACGTTAGGCGTCTGGAAAAAAGCTAAGCACGGTCCATGAACGAACACTTCTACGCATGCAACAAATGCCTATTAGCTATAAACATTTGTATCCTAAGTAATAGAAAGGAATATAAGAGGGTGCATACTCAGCCTGCTCAATAACAGTTGGCGTAACGCTGCCCCCTTCTGAAGTAACCACGCCCTCTTTTGGAGATTCCACCCTCATTTGGAGGTCTCCGGCCTGCAGCTATGCCTACTTGTATAAAACTGCCATTTGCTTCACATTCACCATGATGGTGATACGACAGCACTCAGATATGAAGCTGCATATGGATTATTACGGTTTATAAAATGACTGTGGCAGGGCGGAGGGCGGGGCCGGGTCGTGATCCTACACACCTGGTCCCGTATTAGGCTAATCAAGCCTTCGAGAGGGATAAAGATCGACTGCAGAGGATCGTGTGGGAGAGAGAGATCGTTTACGGACATGTCCGTCATGTGTGTGTTTGTGTCTTCTGTTTTAGTTTGAAATTAAACTATTATTTATATCGTCAAGCCGGTTCTTGCCTCCTCCTTTCCTTGGATCCCTTTACAGTGGTGCCGAGAACCAGGGTTTGGAAGAGAGCTCCGCTGGCCGAAGTCATCAACGCCCTCACCAACATCCAGAAGACACAAACACACACATGACGGCGATGTCCGTAAACGATCTCTCTCTCCCACACGATCCTCTGCAGTCGACCTTTATCCCTCTCGAAGGCGCCCTCCGCCCTGCCACAATGACGCTGTGTTGGGAAAGTTTGTTTTTTACGATGATGTAATTTTCTGGCAATTGTATCCTGGCTTAATATGCTGAGAAAACTATAAGTAAGTAATTTGTATGTTGATTTCACCTAAACGTGTAAAACAGTGGCTCTGTAGTGCTATCAAGACATTCCTCTGATTGTTTGAGTGGCCCATCCACAGCAAGATAGGCTCAACCAATGGCATGAATCTGGGGCTAGACTATCTGTTTATACAACCAATGAAAGACAGGGGGAGTTTTCTGGAGTCTGTTTGTGCAATTCCGTTTGTTGACGCTAGTGGCACAGAAATTACGCACACAGGCCATTCCAGACTAATCTTAATAGGATTAATAGTGGTGTTTTCCTTATTACATCACGTGTTTTTCTGAAAGCAAAAATAAACAAATGAAACACTGAATGTTGGCTCTGATCTGCGCAGCCTGACCGAAGAAAAGCAGGCACGTTTACTCGCACGATTAACCGAAAGTGAAGCGCTGATGGTATTTTCTGCCTGAAAAGATATGCTATATAGATTTTAACACATTTCATGCTGTTGTAGTACATGATGACAGCTTCTCCCGTGCCTCCCAACATGTGCAACATATCACTGTTTTTACTGCTGGTAGTTGCACATCCTGATCAGGTAGCACAGATTGTCAGAATACCGACTCATGATGCGTGAATGGCTTGCACGTGCTGCAGGAGTCTGTTGTGTATACTGTAGTCTCGTCACATTTGAACTTTTTGTTTAGCCTCCCATTCAGCTCATGAAAACACGCTGCGTGATCATGAGGAAGGATTACATCAAGATGTAGATTGCAGAATCATTTGCAGAATTTATATAAATAAAATAGTCTATTCCTCTCTTGACGTTGTTGGCATGCCAGTGATTACCCCTTACGGCCATAGGTGGCTGTCCCCTAACCTAACCCTTTCCCTAACCCTAACTGTGAATGGAAGTGATGCCCCATTTCAGAGCTGGCGCATCCCCTTTCTGGAGTAACCATGATCTCTTTTGGAGATTTCACCCCCATTTGGAGGTGGCCTACAGCTATATCTATTTGCATTTGCTTGGACTGAGGAGAGCTGGACATTGCACTTTCCATCTAAATCTCTCACCAAATCTTGCTGCTAAAACTGAGTCCACTGGGGGGTGCTGTGGATGTGTGTTGTCGAGGTATTGCATGAGAGAAGGTGACATGATGGCGTCTTTGAATACCAATGGACAAGGATCTGCTTTTATGGTGGAAAGGAGATGCGAAGCGGTACGAGAAACTCGGAAGCTTATCAGACTGGTATGTTAGTTAATTATCCGAACACGGACAGAGCTCATTTTATAAAAGTCAACTTTCCCTACTTGGTAACGTTTGTGAATTAAATTAAATATAGATGACTGAAATTTGAATTTACGATGAATTGATTACTTTTTTATATTTTTATTTGGATGATACAAATCTTTTCTGAAAATGTTTGCCAGGTGCCATTATAAAATGGGCAAAAGGAAATCCCAATTTACAATTATTTGAAGACGGGGCCCAAGCAAAATCTAGAGACCAGAATATCATATAGACTCGGGGGTGGGCCCGACTTTCCCCCACTGCATAGCAATGCTCTAAAAACACTCAGCAACCATTTAGCAATGTTCGTAGCAGTGACTCATAAAGCCTTAATGACTATAATAAGACCCACAGATCTGCCAAGGATTCTAGATATATTCCTTCTCTCAATAAAAGAAACATTTTTGAGAGAAAGATGCACAGCAGAGCAGACGGACGCTCAAGAGCACACATAAGGAACGTGGAGTGTGACTTTCCTCAGAGGAATGTCATACATGCGATATGATTCCTGACCTCAGATCACGTTTCATGAAGAAACAAACAGATCAAGAAACAACTGGGTTTCATACATGCTTATAATGAAAGCTGTATTGGTTTGTAAAATTATAAATCTGATTATATATGAGGACAGTTTGCTAGAGAGGCACGATTTATATTTGTCTAGAAAACCAATTTCAAGTATTGAAGCATAATTCTAGATCCATTTGTTAAAAAAGATTACAGTAACATACATTCGGTCAAGTGTATCCAAACTTTTTACTGGTAGTGTATAATATAATCTCATTTTATGATCATTATCATGGTAAACAGCAAATGTTTACAGTACCATTCTGACCACAGGACAACAGTTCTCCAGTTAAACTTTGATGTCCCGATCTCTGTAGTCCATTTCAAAGGAAAATCTTTCTGTAAACGTGTTAT
>NC_068300.1:7297191-7302191 GCF_025860055.1 Xyrauchen texanus
ATATCCTAGCCTTAAGGGTCAGAGCAAAGGTGCAAAATGGTTCTGAAAAACTACAACTTACTTTGGCGCAAGACACCTTGACTAATATTATGTATGAACTACTTTTGATGGTGCTTGACAGATGCTGACTAGTACTAGACTAGCTTGGTGCTAGTGGACCCAGTAGATGTAGTGGTAAGTTTACAGCCGAGTGTTTGGAGGATAAACAGTCTGATTGGCCAGCGACAAGCTAATCTGTATTTCTGTAACTGTAATTCCTGCCTGTTGATGAGTGCAGATCTGTGAAATCATAATCCGCCGGGATGTTAATATTACATGCTGTTATGCAGGACATGGCGGGAATGTAACAGTATTTGCCTCCAGCTATCTCACGATAGATTTGCACTCTTTAAATATATCCTACAGAGAGATGTGTGCTATTTTGAATCACAGTAATCAGTCCAGTACACATCTATTAAACACTGCTTGAGCTGTTTAGTATATCTGAACGTAATTCCCTCATTTGATCGTCTGTAAAACATCCACACTTTTCTGTGTAATGTTCTGGGTTTTGTAGGTTTAGTTTTGAGATTTCTCAGACCATAGGAAAATGTTAATTGTAAAATGTATATGTAGCAGACACCTCTCTTGTTCATCGTAAAGGAGGAAGCGAGAACCGGGTGAACAATCAAAAAGACTTTTAATAAACAAAACACAATATAAAAGTTATTTTCAGCATAACAAATATACACATCGACACACACACACAAACACACACAGCTCTGTCTCTCTCTCTGGGATCTCCGGCTCCTCTTTATCTTTCTCTCCTGCTGATTGGGGCAACTTGGCGTGAAGTGCAAACCCCCCTCCTTGTCACATGCCCCCAACACCCAATTCAGGTTGGGGACCGGCTTGAACCCCCCCACCATTCCTTGAGGGGAGGAGTTACTCCTTCGGCCGTTCCACTGCTGATTGGTCTCCCCCGCCTCCTAAGAAGCTGAGTTGGATGAGGGGAGGGAGAGGGGTGAGAGAAAGACAGCAGGAGAGCCCAAGAGAGAGGGGAGAGAGAGAGAGAAAAAAAGAAAAATGCACAGGTTCCTGACCACACCACCATTCGGTCCTCAGCCGGCTGTGCAGCGATCCTCCACATTGCCGGACGATGGACTTCACCTCCTGGAGGACTGCAGCGGGCTCCTCCTGGCGAACGGCAGCGGTCTCCACCTGGCGAACGGCAGCAGGCTCCTCCTGGCGAACGGCAGCGGTCTCCACCTGGCGAACGGCAGCGGGCTCCACCTTGCGAACGGCAGCGGGCTCCACCTTGCGAACGGCAGCGGGCTCCTCCTGGCGAATGGCAGCGGGCTCCTCCTGGCGAACGGCAGCGGTCTCCACCTGGCGAACGACAGCGGGCTCCTCCTGGCGAACGGCAGCGGTCTCCACCTGGCGAACGACAGCGGGCTCCTCCTGGTGAATGGCAGCGGTCTCCACCTGGCGAACGACAGCAGGCTCCTCCTGGCGAACGGCAGCGGTCTCCACCTGGCGAACGGCAGCAGGCTCTTCCCGGTGACCGGCAGCGGGCTCTTCCTTCTCCTGGCAGACGGCAGCGGTCTCCTCCTGGCGAACGGCAGCGGGCTCCTCCGCCTCCTGGCGAACGGCAGCAGTCTCCACCTGGCGAACGGCAGTAGGCTCTTCCCGGCGAACGGCAGCAGGCTCTTCCTTCTCCTGGCAGACGGCAGCGGTCCCCACCTGGCGAACGGCTAAGGTCTAAAATCTGATTTGATGAGCCAAGTCTTGGTAATATAGCTAACTTTGTTTCTATATTAGATACAGAATGTAGGTAGATCTAATTTCATGTTGACTTGTCGTCCTCATTATTGTCTTATGAAAATGTATATTAATGCCACGTCTCAATCCCATGATCCTCTCTGCTGGTGTCCATGACCTCAGATAGTGCTGAAGGTTTGGGGACTGATGGTACTACAGCTGCGTACACAACAACAAACAGATTTACAGTGAAGCCGCACTCACAGACAGTGACTTTACATCTGACTGCTGAACACAGCTGTTATACAGCAGACATGAAGACAACAACAGCTGAAGAGAGACAGTAATGCATCAGAGACAGACAGAGAAAGAAAGAATACCTGAGTCTGGCATTTATTTTTATGACACACATTCAAGATGGAAACAAAATACGGAAGAAGCCAAAATAAATAAGCGAGCACCTGCATCACTCTCACACAACATAAATGATTTATTAATGCATGTATATAACAAATTATTAATGAATGTGCTTAAAACATACTGCTAATGGTGAACCATATATAATAATACATTTATAAATATTATTGAAATAAAGCGCTGAAATTGAAATAACTTTGCAAAATCATTTTTCATGTCGACACACCCCGTCTAGCATCACATCTCTAATGGTAAATACGATTGTATGAATACAAATACATGTAGCATAAAGCTGTTTGAAATGTTTATCGTTGCACAATGCATTGTTTTCATACCATCCATCCATCTATCCTCTAAAGCTGCTTGTTTCACAGACGAATTATGAAAAAATAGGTATTATTCAGAATATATGGTGCAGTAAGCTATTCTGAACATGGCCACAGCAAGAAGAGGACCTTGTTGAAAATAAAAGTGTTAAAAAGGCAGCAAACCCCAGATAAGAGTAATCAATTACCATTATCCCAGACTAAAACACTGTCTGTGGGAAAGTGATGAGGCTCTGAAGACACATCAGTGTGTAATGTACCTTCACTGTGTCATAAACAAACAAGATGCTTCACAAACACAAACTGCAATTCTCACTTTATTGACCACAGCAAACTTCTCTCAGTAATGCAGCTCAAAACTCTCAATCCAGAATCACTGGCGCATTGAGGGTCAGCAGTTAAACACTTCTGTCTGCTCTCAGATTTTTAAAGGGATAGTTTGTTTAAAAAATGAAAATGATGTCATCATTTACTCACCCTCATAAGGCAGAATGACAGCCTCAGTTGCCATTTACTACACAATTATATTGAAAAATATGCAGTGAAAGTGAATGGTGTCATTCTGCCTGACATCTGCTTTGTGTTTCATGGAAGGAAGAAAGTTCTTGTTCAGAACGAGTTCCATTTAAAAATATAAAAAATACCAGAACTGTAAGATTTTCTTGACTTTTGGTTCCATTAATGATTCCTGAGCGTGCAATTCCTGAGCGTGTAGTCTACAGTGTGAAACACACAGCGCAACCAGTGTAGTTTGATTCCTGAATGAATGATTCTTATGAGCCGGTTCTTTTGAATCCAGAGCATGCATAAAGCAGCACTACAAGTTTTGTCCAATTGCTGAACAAATTACTCTTACAGCCCAAACAGTGTAGTCTGATCACCAAACAAATGACTCTTATGAGCTGGTTCTTTTGAATCCACAGTGCATTACATACTGTACAGCAATACAAATGTAGTCTGATTCCCGAACAAATTACTCCTATGAATGCAACAAACACCCTGATGAGTGTAGTACTATTAACTTACAAATGGCTCTTATGAGCTGTTTCTTTTGAATCTGTAGCATGCAACATACAGCACTCTTTCACCAAAGCGGCCGACTCAATAATGATCCTGATGACAGCACCTCCAAATCTGTGCCAATCACCGCGGTGCCACTGCGGCTCCAAACGTACAGGTTGTATCCTCAAAATAACTCCAGCTGGAATTCTGCTGGAGTCTTCAGGAGAAACTTGGGGGTTGTGTCTTTACAGAACCAAAAGAGCTGCAAACTAACGAAAAGCAATAGTGCTGCAAAACCATTCTGTCGTTATTACAAGGACGTGTGAAATATGTCATCAATAAGTCATTCCAAAGACAGGTTTTTTGATATGGGTACTCCTTATAAGACAGAAACATTAAATCATTGTAATTCCTTATTTCAATTATTTATGTTATGATTAAAAAATAATAGGTAATACTTTTATTATTTAATAGTGTTGTAAAATAATTATAAAATATGTTCAAATAAAATTATATATATAAAACAGTTAGTTCAGTTCCTCGAATCTGATTGGACGAGAGACGTTCCATAAGCACTGATGGTGTGACAGCATCAGCACTCGGACGCTTCACTGTGTGTGTGTCACTCCGCTTGTGTTCAAGCCGTTCTAAACTAAAGTGTAAGAGCAGTGCAGATGTGTTAAGAGTTACTGTATATGTGTCTCTTACATGTATTTTTTTAGTTTATTTTTTGACATTTCATATGTTAGCCAGCAGGTGGCGGCAAAAGATCATTTTTGTGAGTAATATGAGCCAGTTAGGTGATGTGAAGTGAATCCATCAGTCAGTGTTTACATGCAACAGCGCTCTGTGATCGTTTGTATTATTATTAAAGGACTAAAGCTAGAAAACAGCTTTAAACGGCATTAAATGAACAACTTCAGCATTAAGGCTCATCACAGCGGAGAGGGTCTACCATTACACAATGGGTAGGGTTTAAAATGGCGGAGGACATTGTGGTTTATATAGTGATCGACTCTTATGCATCGGCTACCTTCAAATAGGGAGAAATACCCCCGATTGGACGCTATTTTTCCACTGAGAAAGCCGATCTTCAGAAAGCTGACAGCATCTCTGCTTGGGAGTGGCAACAGGTGATCGCACACACTCCTCTCTCTCTCTCTCTCTCTCTCTCTCTCTCTCTCTCTCTCTCTCTCTCTCTCTCTCTTTCTCTGTCTCTCTCTCTCTCTCTCTCTCTCTCTCTAACACACACACACACACACACACATCCATTCTTGTTTATCCAATAACTTGTTCAAAATAGCACAAGCCGTGATACTATTTCTAAAGTGACATTTTGAATTTCTAACGGAGGTTTGGATGCATCATTTGTTTTGAACCAGCAACGGCAGATTCTGATCGGTCACGTGATAGTGAAGTATTTCCATTCACAAATGTGTTTTTATGAGTGTACTTAGTTTTTCCTAATTTTTTAAGTTATTAAAAGGTACATAAAAATATTTTAAATAACAATTT
>NC_068300.1:7307191-7335587 GCF_025860055.1 Xyrauchen texanus
GGCCAACATGTCCGTAAACTATCTCTCTCTCCCGCGCAATCCTCTGCAGTCAGCCTTTATCCCTCTTGGAGGCTTGATTACATTTACATTTATGCATTTGGCAGATGCTTTTATCCAAAGCGACTTACAGAGCCCTTATTACAGGGACAATCCCCCCGGAGCAACCTGGAGTTAAGTGCCTTGCTCAAGGACACAATGGTGGTGGCTGTGGGGCTCGAACCAACGCCTTTCTGATTACCAGTTATGTGCTTAGACCACTACACCACCACCACTCTGATTAGCCTGATAAGGGACCGGGTGTGTATGATCATGACCCCGCCCCATCCTCCACCCTGCCACAGTCACGAAGAAAGTAGTTCCATGCACAAATGTGTTTTTATGACCGTACTAATTTTTTCCGAATTTTTTTAAATGTACTTGTTCATTGAACTGTTGTTTATAAGCAATATCACACTTGCTATCGTGCTATATGTCCCTATATCAGCACTGCTGTAGTTACCTACGACACTCGGCCTGCTACAGCAGTGCAGATATATGGCCATATCGCACTCTTGCTCGTGTTGCCAATGAGCAACCACCTAGCATCCACCCTAGCATCATGGCGGCAAGTTTAGCACAGGTAAACACACCTCAGATTGTCTTCATAAAATGTAAAAGCCTAATTGAGGTTTGACGTTGGTCTATTCGTGTCTTTTTGTACAGTAAATCCTACAAAAAACTTTCATTAGCTATAGTGTGAACATTCATAATGCCATATTACAATTAGTTTACAAGCAGTGCAATCAATTTTTGTCAAAAATCAAAATATCCTCTAGAACTACCCATAAATCCATGCTAATCTGTGCAAAAGCCTTGACGGAAAAAGTGGCAAGCTGTCCTACTTCAAAACTGGATATGTTCCCTCTTGTTGGACTTTAAACAAACAAAGAAATTTGTGACTCCTCTGATAAAATGTGTTTACATAAATCCTTCTGTGTTTAAACAGAAAGGTGGAATTATCGAAATGTGAAATTCCCTGAAAATGTTGTTTTATGCTATTTGTGTGGTCAGATTGTATTAAGCACAACACGGCGTGTGTCTGGCAGCTCTCTGACGCCCATCTGTGTGTGATCTGAAGGCTGGATTATATTACTGATGGTGTGCATGCATGTGGTCCTTGGCACACGCCATGAGCATCCATGTGATCCAAGTCCACTGGGAAAGTGCTCTAGTTCCAGTATGTGTGTATGTGGCCGCTTTCGCTCTACACTGAAGGCTGCTGGGAACTTGATGTGTTCATCATGTAATCTATACAATATCAAGACATCTAAACAGCTAAAAAGGCAAGATACTGATTACAGATCACATGCTATAAAATTCAGTGCAATGAATTTAATATATACTCTTTCTGAAAACAAAACTGGTATTCTGATGTGGGAATTAGTGATTGAAGATGAATTTTGAAAGATTTCAAGGTCTCACATGACTAAGACATGGTCGTTTGTTTTGTGTGCCGTTTAGGGGCAGGTTCATTTGAAAGGGATTATACAACAATAATAGCATAGCCAACAAAGCCTCATGACAACTCTTAGATGTACAAGATGGTGAAATAATAAGATATCATATGACTTGGCTTGTATATAAAGCGAAAACGTTTCTTCAGCGACCAATCAATTTTAAATCAATATAATACAGGCATCAAATTTTAGCTAGCCACCTAACACTTTTTGTTTTTATTTGCCATGAGACTGGGTTAGCGCAGCAGTCTCCACATTGATTATTAAATGGTAAAATGGTCTGCACTTATATACCTTAGAGGTTACCAAAGCGCTTTACACTCTGTCCCAATCACCCATTCACACACACACACACACACACACACACACACACACACACACACACACACACACACACACACACACACACACACACACACACACACACACACACACACACACACACACACACACACACACTGTCAGAGCTGCCATGCAAGGCGCTAGCCTACCATTGGGAGCAACTTGTGGTTCAGTGTCTTGCCCAAGGACACTTCGGCATGTGGAGTCGTGTGGGCCGGGAATCGAACCACCAACCCGGCAATTGGCGGCCGACCCGCTCTAACACCTGACCCACAGCCGCCCCTATTAACCTTGTGCATCCCCACAAACACATGAATGGACGTAGTATTTTTGGCTTCGCTATATGCAACACATCATTTAAATGAATTTAAACTGACTGATCTCAATTAAAAAGAATCTGGCCTGTCAGTAAAGGGTTAAACTTTCAATGATTTATGTGACAAAACAACATGGCGCTGACCACAGCGGAGTTTGTCATTGGGGGAAAATGCCAACAAAACTGCATCTGGTAATCAACCTAATTAAGTTTTTATATTGAAACCTGTTTGAGTCAAACGAGTAGAGTCTCTAGTTTCATCCAATATGCCATTTTTTTAATTTGAGCGATTTTTCTCGAAACGCCGCTCATTATGCAAAAGTTTGTTTAAATATATTAACATTTTGAGGAGTACGATGAGGTGAAATGTTAAATATTAGTATTAGTAGCTATTAGTACCAATTAATCTGTGCAACAATGGAGAAGCTACTCACTTTTTACTTCTTAAAATTAAAATTCAATAAAGGTTTATATTTCTAAAGCAACCAATGTGTCTGAGGGCAACCTTCAACATCCACAAAATCAATATTCAACATCCAATCAACTATTAATACAATGGTTGAAGTAATGCATTTAGTGCATTAAGATTGCATGCATTTTTGTTTTAAAATTAGGGCTGTCAATCGATTAAAACTTGAATTTAATTAATTACATGATGTCCCGATTAATTAATCGTGATTAATCACATTTCATTTCATATACAAATATTTGCTGAGAAAGCCCCTCATATAACAATAATTCAATATATGATGAAATAATGATACATGTTATCTTTAAATATGAAAAAATTATATATATATATTCAGATAATTATAATACATTACATTCGTGTGGCAGAAAAGTTGATAAGACAATACAAAAAGCGGCTTTAGAATACAATGCGTTGTTTACTACCATATTATTGAACATCATCACATGCTGATCGCAAACAAATAAGATTTGCACACTTTATAGACGGTCCCTAAATTCTCCAACACACATTCGTCGGAGATTCATAGAAAATATGACATAAAATCGATTATCGCGTATTTCTTTTGAGCATTGTGGAGTATCAAGGTTGTCTTTGGCAAATGTCAGGTGTGCAGCAATGTTTTTGTTGGAAAGCAGTGGCTTCCTTCGTGGTGTCCTGCCATGAACACCATGCCTGTTTAATGTTTTCCATATCGTAGACCCATGAACAGAGACTTAATGACTTAACTAGTTCCAATGCTTCCTTCAAGTCTTTAGCAGCCACTTTAGCAGTTAATTTTTTAACCTCGTTTAACATTCTGCGGTGTGCCCTTTGGGTCATCTTGGTTGGACGGCCACTTCTGGGGAGAGTAGCCACAGCACTAAATAGTTTCTATTTATATACAATTTGTCTAACAGTGGATGTAGTACCCTCACCGCCTGGTAAGGGGAGATAGAACAGTGAACAAAGACTCAAGACACGGAGCTGCTGCAACATCATCGGAGTCTCTGTATTGTCTGAGCTTAATGCAAATATTTCTGCATTCTCATTAATCAATAACCGAATAACAACAGATTGTCTAAACAGATAAAGTCACAATATACAGAAAAATACAGATTTACTCACATACAGCTTCTCATCAGATACTGTTTCCACAAATTAAACAAATAATTTCAATAAACACTAGGATTACAATGCACATTAATAATACTTTGTACATATTCTGATGAACCAACACATTCCTTCTTTAAACCACTAACTTCTAACTCTTAACTGTTAAATTAGGTATATTAAATATGACATAAAATCGATTATCGCGTATTTATTTTGATTAAATTAGTTATAGCTGATTGTCATACATGCTACTTATTATAATTTACAAAAACTGATCATATTACATCCATCATTAGAAAACTATTGACATAAAAAGTCTGAATGTGTGAATATGAAACCAACTTTACCACAGTATCTTTTCTCTGTGTCTCAAATAAGCAGAGCTGGTAGATATAACAATCTTTAGATAAGTCAGAATTTGTGCTGCAAAGAACTTATGACAGCTGTAAATGTGAGCGTAGCGTAGTTCTAGCAGGAAGACTAGCAGCTGTACATCATCCCACCATTAGCTAGGTAACTCCTAGCCAATCACATGTAAGCCATTGCTTTATAAGTCTGCTCACAATCACATTGCTGTTTCGGTGTGCTAACATGGCAACCTCCACCACCCCACCATCACCAGTTGAGTCCCGTCCTGCACGGGGGTAGGCTCCTCGCCCCACCTCCTATCTCCGGCAGGATATGACGGTTCAGAGTACAACTTCTTCAGACCGCCAGACGGGGCCTACGCCAAAGAGAGAGACATTACTTTTCTGTTTTATATTCATCAAATAAATGTCACCTTAAATTTCACTCCAGTCTGTGAGTCTACCTGATAGAACTAATCAATTGTGGCAAGTGACCAAGGTATAAGCGGGATAATCAACAGCTAGGTGTGCGTTAAACTATTTTAAATGGGTGGTTCTTCACCTCCCCTTCATGCATTTATAATGGTTTAACGCACACCTAGCCGTGGATTATCCTTTACTTTTTTCATAGTGTTTTTTTTCTTTTCACCCTTCTGTTAGGTAAGCACTGCTTACCTTGCTTATATGGATGTGCCGTCCATGCTACACATAATCCACTACTACTACTACTAAGATTGGACTGCACACACTGCAACTTCACTACAGGTCTATATCATTTAATTCCAGCCCATCACTCTTAATAATAAAGCAATGGGCCAGTTTGCTTAGATTAAAAGCTTCCCTCTCAATAGGGTCATAATAACAACAGCGGTCTGCCTCTACATGCAATTTCTATCTCACTCTCTGCTCGCATAATGATCTGTTCACTTTACTAGCACTTCATCTTCATGTCTAATTCTTCATATACTTTGTATCCACTGCAGCGAATGGCATTATTATTATTATTATTATTAAAATATTCATAAAAGCTCCATTATATTGCATAATGAGGCATTATACAATGCGTTCCACAATAATATGTCAGTTTTTTTCTTTTTCTAAAAATGGTATTCAGAGAGTGATAAGGCTAAAGTCATTAGCTGGTTATTTATAAATATTTTCTTTTTAAAGGGCTGTATTTGCTGTTTTACTTTTGAAATCCAAAACTTGAGTTGGTATATTTTTGCCTGTGCAAAACTTGCGGCCACAATGGTAAGGTGTTGGGGTGGTTCCCAGGGTGTCACAATTTGGTTGCCAAGGTGTTCTAAAAGGTTGCTGTGTTGTTGCTATGTGGTTGTTTTAGATGTATGGGTTGTTGCCAGGGTATTGTGTAGTTGCAAAGGTGTTCTGATTAGTTGCTATGTGGTTGCTAAGGAGACATCCACACTTGTATATTTACAGTGGCAAGAAAAAGTATGTGACCCCCTTGGAATTAGCTGTCGTTATTGATCTCATCTTCATTAAAGTCACAAGTATAGACAAACACAACATGCTTAAGCTAACAACACACAAACAATTATAGTCTTTCATGTCTTTATTGATCACTTCAATTTAAGGATTCACAGTGGTGTGGAAAAATTAAGTGAACCCTTGGATTTAATCACTGGTCGATCTTCCTTTGGCAGCAATGACCTAAACCAAGCGTTTCCGGTTGCTGCGGATTATACCAGCTCAACGTTTAGAAGAAATTTTGGATCATTCTTCCTTACAGAACTGCTTCAGCTCAGCCATAATCTTAGGATGTCTGGTTGCAGGGCGGGACTCAACTGGTGGTGGTGGGGTGGTGGAGGTTGTCGTTTTAGCACACTGAAACAGCAATGTGATTGTGAGCAGACTTATAAAGCAATGGCTTTCATATGATTGGCTGGGAATTGCCCAGCTAATGGTGTGATGATGTACAGCTGCTAGTCTTCCACAGCATCTCTACTGGGTTCAGGTCTGGGCCCTGACTGGACCACTCCAAAAGGTGGATTTCTTTTTTTTAATCCATTCTGTAGTGGATTTACGTCGATGTTTAGGGTCATTGTCCTGCTGCATCACCCAACTTCTTAACTTGACATTATCCTATAGGATATCTTGATAAACATGAGAATTAAATTTTACCCCAATGATGGTAAGCGGTCCAGGTCCCGAAGCAGCCCCAAATTATAATACTCCCTCCACTGTACTGCACCTTTGGGTTTTCATGTTGGTATGCGGTGCCCTTTTTATGCCATACGTAGTGCTGCATGTTCTTCCCAAATAACTCATCATCAAAACATTTTCCCAGTAGCATTGTGGAGTATCAAGGTTGTCTTTGGCAAATGTCAGGTGTGCAGAAATGTTTTTGTTGGAAAGCAGTGGCTTCCTTCGTGGTGTCCTGCCATGAACACCATGCCTGTTTAATGTTTTCCATATCGTAGACCCATGAACAGAGACTTAATGACTTAACTAGTTCCAATGCTTCCTTCAAGTCTTTAGCAGCCACTTTAGCAGTTAATTTTTTAACCTCATTTAACATTCTGCGGTGTGCCCTTTGGGTCATCTTGGTTGGACGGCCACTTCTGGGGAGAGTAGCCACAGTACTAAATCGTTTCTATTTATATACAATTTGTCTAAAAGTGGACAGGTGAATATCTAAGTCTTTGTTCATTTTTTTGGGTCAATGAATTTGACAAGGCTGATGCGAGTCATGCAGAAGCTCTTTATTATCAGCCTAACATTTTGTATTCCACTGAAGGGCTAAGCACGGCATAAAGGTGTCAAATTCATTGAGTTGTATGGAGTGGTGCGTCAGTGTGAGTTTTGGCCCCGGTGCTTAAAAAATGTCTACTTCAACCTTGTTGCTGCTGACCTTGCGAAGCAGAAGCCGATAAATAACAGACAATTCAGATGATCAAACAAAACAAGTAGACTGGATGTTACATAACTGTGACGTCAGCCCATTTCCACAGCTGTGACTGGCTGAAATCAGCATGAAGGGGCGGGGTACTGGGTGCCGTGAGGTCTTCTGACCCCTTGTACTTATTTTAAGCCAAAAACGCCTCCACAAATAAACTGCTCCCACAGAGAGGAGTAATTGGTATAGTATCTCCCAGCGATCGTATGAGATAATGTCTGCACTTTAATGCCAACACTCTGCAGGACGGGCCCATTTCCATGAGCCAGTGAGCCAAAGCGACACTCTCGCCTGCACTGCTGAAATGTTAATGACCTACAGTTTCAAAGTAATAAGAAAGATAGATGTTCCCTTTTTGGGTGGGTAAATGTTCGCTTTTGTTTTTGATCAGGGTGGATTTTAAAAAAGAAACGTGGATATTTTATAGAATTACTTTTTAGGACTATATTTGAGGTATTTGTGTAAATTAAAGGCCAAGGTTGTAAATTGAGTGTTTGAATACATTTAATCGTTAATATTATATGGATCTTTTCGTACAACAATTCTGGTGCTGCTGAGAGTTTTCAGATCCCCAATCAGTCATCATACTGATGATCCCTCAATAATCACTTCATGAGAAAAGCATTACACACTGATTTTTCAGTAGTAATGAACCTAACCTCGACCCAACCATTAGCTCCTCTCTTTTCCACAATCGTAACCTCCAAAAAAAATGTAACATGACAGAAACTCATAGGACATTAAACACAAACTGGTCTCCTAACAAGATTTATTTTGCATGCAAATACATGAAAATTACACCTTATTTTTAAATGTACTCTCCAAATCCAGTCCCAAGGAAATCCCAAGCAATACATTGATGCAACATATTATTCACATGGTGTACATAGATGGATTGTACACAATGAAATTAAGTTTAATTCATATAGTGCCTTCCCAGAGCTCAAGAACGCTTCACAATAAAGAAGAGAAACATAACAATAATATTAAGTGCACTGAGCTGCTTTCCTTTCTTTCTTTTTTACATTATTTTTGTCCTTTACAGATTGAGACTGATCTCATGAAAATTCTGCAACTGTGGTGTCATATCGTCATATCCTGCTGGAGATAGGAGGCAGGGGCGAGGAGCCTAACCCCCATGCGGGACGGGACTCAACTGGTGGTGGTGGGGTGGAGGAGGTTGCCGTGCTAGCACACTGAAACAGCAATGTGATTGTGAGCAGACTTATAAAGCAATGGCTTACATGTGATTGGCTGGGAATTACCCAGCTAATGGTGCGATGATGTACAGCTGCTAGTCTTCCCGCTAGAACTGCGCTGCGCTCACATTTATCGCAGCAGTTCCAAGGTGAAATGTCCAATGTTTGATACTAAAAATGAGTTAAATGTTCTCCCAATCAGATGAGATTTTTAGAGATTTTTAGTCCTTTACATTACAAGTTCAATGCTCGATCAGTTGAGCTACCTGTGTGGTATGGTAGGAGTGGTGGTGGCATCGTGGGCTAAAGCACATAACTGGTAATCAGAAGGTCACTGGTTCGATCCACACAGCCACCACCATTGTGTTGCTCCGGGGGGATTGTCCCTGTAATAAGTGCACTGTAAACGCTTTGGATAAAAGCATCTGCCAAATGCATAAATGTAAATGTAAAATGTAAATGTTATGCAAGTCAAGTGCTTTAGAAAAAGTGGTTACTCTAGATGTCATAAGATAGCATTGTGTTTGGAACAGGGTGAAATGTTTGTGTTTATCAACTGATAAATTGCGTGTTTACTCGTGATTTGTGAAAGTGATTTGAGCGTTCATATCATCAGGAAACTGTCGCAATATGTACAAGGAGACGTAAAGATGTAAAAATGTAAAAATAATTTTGTAAGTATAAAAACGAGATTCTATGACACCAGGTTGGACAGATAAAGTCAAAGTATATCAATAGTACATTATCATATGTGTGAAGTGAAAATTTGACAACATTTTTATAATGTAAAAACTATAATAAAACTAAATACAAGTAATTCATAGGACTCTAGTGATTTTTCAGAAGTAATATGAAAAAATATCATCCTTGTCCAGTAGGGGGTGATATGCACAAAGAATTGAATCACTAAACACAAGAAGAAGAAAGTGAAAGTGGAGATTTATTCGTAAAAAAGCATTTAAACATTGATCCGTTTCTCACCGACACTTGTCAGATCTCTTCTGAAGACTTTGAATTCCTTAAATGCTGCCTTTATGTGCTTTCTGAGCATCAAAGTATCGTTCACCATTCACGTGCATTCTTTGAACCAACAGAGCATAGATATTCTTCTAAAAATCTTTGTGTTCAGCAGAAGAAAAAACAAACATGCGGGATGGCATTAGGGTGAGTAAATGATGCGAGAATTTTCAATTTGGGGGAAATGATTCCTTTTAAGGAGATGCTAGACAGAATGCTAACCTTTATCGTCATTTACTTTCACTGCATGTTTGTTTCCCTCCACATTTTGAATGGGAATGGTGTCGGAGATGGTCAGTCTCTAACAGCAGTCTAACATCTTTTGGGTTCCACAGAGTACAGAATGTATCACAGGGTTGGAAGGACATGAGGGTGGGGAAATGAGGATATAATATGAATTAAAGGCTGAACTATCACTTTAAGGATGCTTCTCAGATTTGGACGAATCCGTCAGTTAGAAGAGAAGTTTGGAAACGTATTCTAGTAATTATTACAGTGAATAACGTGAACAGTGTCACACAGTTCCAAATGATATATAATGCTTAATTACACACTGAAGCAAGATCATGCTTTATTCATGCCTTCTGTCGTTCTTTCACAGCTTTTTACGTCCTGCGTGAATTTAGTTCAGTGACAGTACAGCAGATTCAAAAGAAATGAGATAATAAGTCTGTACACTAAGGTTAAATTGCACTTTATCTCTGTGTTTGGAAGCATGTTTTCCATAAGACATGTGACATTCGCTGTTTAATCTTTAATGCACACAGCAGCAGACATGATTTGAGTGATTCAGGGTGAACAGAAAAAGGATCACATATCAGTAGATAACAGAGCATGTCTGTAGTTCATCTTTAATGCAAACCGCATTTCTGTAATTGTAGCGTGCTGATGTGACATGCCGTGGTTTTTGGGATCAAGCGTGTATTTCATTAATAACTGAAGAGCATAGTCACTTACCTTTAGTCCATGTGAAAGGACTGGCAAGTGAAAAGAAACAAAGCATTTTATATGAAATGATTCAAACAACTTTCTTTATCAAAGGAAATTGACTCCTCAGAATATTTGTCTGGATGGGAAGTATTTATTTTCAGTTTTGGAGGCTCAGTAAGGGTTGCAACATGTAGTCCAGAGAGAATTTTGTGCTGTGAAGATAAAAATGGTTCACAGTAGGGGTTTAAGATGAGTCACATTCACAGAATCCTTTTTGAAAAATCACACTCCAATGGAACAAACTCTTTGCTCTTTATAACACAGCACAATGGTCTTCTCATGATACCTTATTTCAAAAGATAATCTAAAACATTTAAAAAGTTCATTACTAATTACTAATAATTGTTTTGTATGTACTGTAGGTTTATTCAGGAACAGGAACAAAAGACTGGCACACCCTAGACTGGCTGCTGCTCTAAACATACTGTGACAGGGCGAAGGGCGGGGCCGGGTTGTGATTTTACACACCCAGCCCCTTATCAGGCTAATCAAGCCTCTGAGAGGGATAAAGGCCGACTGCGGACGGTGGTGCGACAGAGAGAGAGAACGTTTACGGGCAGCTGTCTGTCCTATGTGTGTGTTTGTGTCTTTTGGTTATTAAAATATTATTTATATAAGGGTAGGGATACGCCGTAGGGGAGCTCTCGCCGCTACCATCCACCCCAACGGAGCAGCCGTGGCCATCTGCCGGGGGATGGAGGAGCCCGGCCACCTGGAAGCAGAGGAACAGTCGCCGACCGCGAGGGGAGAAGGAGCTCCTAACTGACCGCCTGGAGCAGTCAGGGCCGCTGTCAGGGGCGGAGGAGACCCCTACCGGCCGCTGGCGGGTCTGAGACCGCCAACTTCGAGAGGGGAGGGGCTCACTGCCGATCGCCTGGAGTGGGAGAACCGCTTCCAGGGGCAGGGGAGACCCCTTCTGTTTCCCGAGAACGCGCAGGGCGTTCCATCCGCTAGGCGCTGGTGGAATGTCTCCGTTCCGGCCGGGGAGGCGCGGCTGTCATCCGTTAGAGGGTAGAGGAGTGGACGAGGACCAAGCTACGGTGTATCTGAGAATCGGCGAATAAGTGTTTTTTCTTTTTCCTTTCACTCTCTCTCTCCTCTCTCTCCCACTGCCGCTCCGCATTGGCCTTTTCTCTCTCTTTTAAATTTGACAGTTTTTTTGTTGGGGGGTACTGCACTGTTACAGGGAGTACCCCCTCTATTTTTCATTATTGTTTCCCAACACCTGTACCCTCCCAGATTCAGGAAGGCGCGGATGGCCTGCCGAAAGACAGAGCATAAGGCACGCCCTCCCCCAGGGAAAGAGGTGGGGGGGGTGTACATCATGCCGGGGGCTCCCCGGCCTGAGAAAACGAAGGAGGAATGTGGCAGGGCGGAGGGCGCTGCCGGGTCGTGGTTTTACACACCCGGCCCCTTATTAGGCTAATCAAGCCTCCGAGAGGGACAAAGGCCAACTGCGAACAGTCGTAGAGAGAGAAGGTTTACGGGTAGCTGTTCGTCCTATGTTTTTGTCTTTTGGTTTATTTCTTCATTAAAATATTATTTATATTGTCAAGCTGGTTCTTGGCTCCTCCTTCCGCTTGTTCTCTTTACACATACGTTATTGGTAATGATTTTCAGTATACTTATGAGAAATATGTATTTAAATGCAGCTATGGAAATTAATTCTTTCACTGAACTGGAATTTAGTAATACAAGCAAAGACACATCAATGAGCCAAAACATTATGACCACTCACATGTGAAGCAAATAACATTGATCATCTCCTAACAAGGCCACATGCCAAGGTCTGGGTAGATTAGATGGTACGCGAACAGTCAGTTCTCGTTGTCAACGTGCTGAATGCAGGAGAAATGGGCAGGAGTAAAGACCTGAGTGACTTTGACAATGGCCAAATTGTAATGGCCAGACGATTGGGTCAGAGGATCTCTGAAAAGGTAAGGCTTGTGGGGACCAACCAACAGTGGTCTTAGGAAGAACAAACCAAAAACTGGCGACAGGGTGTTGGGCGCCCAAGGCTCATCGATGCGCAAGGGTCCCATCTGGTCCGAACCGACAGAAGGTCTACTGTGGCACAAGTCACATTAAATTTTAATAATGTTTATGTGAGGAATATGTCACAACACACAGTGCATCGCACCCTGCTGCGTATTGGGCTGTGTAGCCGCAGAGCCGCCAGAGTGCCCATGATGACCCGTGTCCACCGTGCATAAAATGAGTGTGTGAGCGTCAGAACTGGACCTTAGAGCAGTGGAAGAAGGCTGCCTGGTCCAATGAGTCCCGTTTTCTTTTACATCACATGGACCTCCGTTCACGTGTGCATTGTTTATCTGGGGAAGTGATGGCACCAGGATGCACTGTGTGAAGAAGACAGAGGGAGTATGATGCTCAGACCGGGTACACCCCTTCATGGCAAAGGTAATATCTAATGGCAGTGGCCTCTTTCAGCAGTATAATGCACCCTGCGACACTGCACACATTGTTCAGGAATGGTTTGAAGAGCATGATGAAACGTTCAAGGTGTTGCCCTAGCCTCCAAATTCCCCAGATCTCTATCACTATCTGAACACTATCGGGCAGCTATTTATCTATAAAAATACCGAAATCTCCAAAAAGGTTGGTCAAGATTAAGATCAAGGAACATATTTCAAATCAACAATAAAATCGGTCAACATTGGGATCGTAACTTCTGCTTCTTTATTTCAGTTTATGTTCCTGGCTTGATTAGCTAATGCGCATGCGCGTTATTGAGTTGATTGACAGGCGATGTCGATATCTAAAAGGTGATTGGCTCTTTTACCTGTAAGGCGGGACTTCCTTTCTACATCCGTTGACCATTGGGCATTCAAATTTCTCCCTTTAATTTTAATAGCAGTGGCCCATCTCTGCTAAATAGTCACTGCCCATGCTAATCGCTTAGCCTAGCAATGCCCTAGCAACCTGCCACAACACTCTGTACAACAAAGCCCTGGTAATCATGTAGAACATCCCAGCAACCACATAGCAACAGCCTGGCAACCATCCAGAACACCCTAGGAACTCCATAACAAGGGCCTTGCAACCCGCCAGTACACCCTAGAAACTGAATAGAAACGTCCTGGCAACCATCCTGAACACTCCAGCATCCACAAATCAATGCCTTGAAACACCCTTTTCTGCCAGCAACCAGCCAGAACACCCTAATAGCCACAAAGCAATGGCCTGGCAACCACCCAGAACACCCTAGCAACTGCATAGCAATGGCCTGACAACCCTCTCGAACACACTAGCAGCTGTATAGCAACAGTCTGGCAACCATCCAGAACACCATAGGAACCCAATAACAAGGGACTTGCAACCAACCAGCACACACTAGAATCTGCATACTAATGACCTGGTAACCACCCAGAACACCCTAATAGCCACATAGCAACAGCCTTGCAACCTCCCAGAGTACACCTGCAACTGCAGAGGAGCAGCCTGGCAACCATCTCAAACTCCCTAGCAGCTGCATAGCAACAGTCTGGCAACCATCCAGAACACCATAGGAACCCAATAACAAGGGCCTTGCAACCACCCAGCACACCCTAGCAACCACATAGTAATGACCTGGCAACCACCCAGAACACCCTAACAGCCACCCATCAATGCCTCCTAGCAACCACCCAGAACACTGTAATGGCCACATAGCAACAGCCTGGCAACCACCCAGAACACACCTGAAACTACGCAGTAACGGCCTGGCAACCATCCTGAACACCATATGAACCCAATAAGAAGGGCCTTGCAACCACCACGCACACCCTAGCAACTGCATAGTAACAGCCTGGCAACCACCCAGAACACCCTAGCATTGTTGCGAGTGCGCATGCACAAGTTCCACTCACTTTCTATATTTAAAAATGTAAAAATCTAGTTTGTGACTGGGATGGTTTGAGTCCCATAATGCTAATACAGATCTACTGCCTCTCTCTCTCTCTCTCTCTCTGATTTGACCTTATTTCCAAAAGGCTGCTTTAATGGTCCATCTGTGGAATAAACATGACTATTTCTCCTTCACCCCACCATTGCCTTGGACAAAAGTGACACACTAAAGAAATGCTAATCAAATTTAAATATTCCACCTCTCTCCCACCTGTTCATCATGTCCTTATCCCATTAGAAGATTTCTTTGGTAACATTTTGGCCATCCCATTCCAAAAAGAACTGTTCTGTTTTCTTCATTCCCCTGTTCAATTTCAGAGCAGAGGGATTATTCATGAGGGTGAGCAGTAACTGGGCACAGAAACGAAGCTCAGGCTTCGGAGAGGATTTCAATCACTGCAGATCCGTGACTCGGGCCATGACCTCACTGTTAGACCACTCTGCCTGGAATGAGGAATGGGGTATGTGTGAACTTTTTAAACAAATGCTTTTTGGAAATCTTTGGAGTTATAATCAAATTAGAATTATAGTGCTGAATTCTCAGTATTGCGCTGTCCAGGTGCTGAAACAAAACTTGAATTTTACAACATGCCAAAAAACACATTTTGAATAGGGTCATAGGGAGCAGAATAACCTTCACAATAGTCTTCTAACACTAATCTAGCCTAACAAATCCATCTAATTACACTAATCTACACCAACTAAAGGTCTATCGCAGGTCATAATTTCTCAATTTATAATCAATCAGCATTCAATTAGTTTGGGTAAACACTGGTTCATTTCTGAACACCTGGAAGGTTTTTTTATTAACCCTTTAAGCTCGCTGGAGGCCCGAGAGAATAAAAAAAGGGGCAATATTTTAATAAATTCAGTCTTGACCCACACAAAATAGGTATGATTGGAAATTTCTAAAGCATGCAGATATTATGACCAAAACTGAACAAGTGCCTTGAAATTTGCAGAGGTGGTGATTATTTTTCAAACGAGTCCACACACAAGATAATCAGATGCATAGATCATTAGATAATCCACATAAAGCACAATGCTACATGTGATCACCAGGAGATGGCGCCAAATACACGACACAGACTCAATGATGACTCAAATGACACTGAATGAAACTCATTCTGTAAATCTCATTACTAAAATCATGTCTCTATGCTGTGCAAACCTTTAGTCATTGTTGTGTTTGCATGTGTAATTAGTTCTTATGTACAATTTATGTTTTATTTGTTTGGAGAGTTTTTTGGACACATTGAGACGTTTTTGGACACTATGATAAATAATTTTGTAATGTTATAAATTTTGATTGCTTTTTCATATCAACACAAAGGTCTTCTCAGATACAGTTGACATGACTAGGAATGAAACAAAAGCAGTTTTTCAGAGCAACCTTATTTACCCCCAGAGATATATAACACCAAAGAAGAACAAATAAAATTGTGTGATTTTTCATTATTTTCTTAGGCTGAGAGTCTCCGGATGTGTCATAATATTTATCATTAAACATTTTGAAAAGACCCTCCTTGTTTTTGTTTTTTTATAAGCCTTTAAATTTGGGCATGCCTCTGAAACAGGAAATCTTTAAAAACAACTTCAGAGCTTATGCAAACTTAATATTATATATACAGTATATTTTACACTTGTAACCAAATATGGCATCTGCAAACAAATGATGCTAGATCTCTTTTTATATCTATTGTTTTAACCTAACAAATGTCTTTATGTGAAATGTTTTGAAGTGCCCAAATTGATTAAAATCACAAAATGTCACTTGGAACAGTTCAGTTTACAGGTGGATTTACTGCTGAAGTTTGAAGGTTGCAGAAGCTGTGAACGAGAAAGATTGAGGCATATGGTGCGCCCAGCATTTCAGTGTTTGTCCCTGCTGGTTTGAGCTCCGATCTGTGCCAAACCCAACTTTGAAGCTTTTTGATGCTGACCTAAATAATATCTTGAACTATAATCTAGATCATCTGAGCTACTTTTAAAGTTTGAAATCTGGAAGTGGTTTGATTGTGGAACTTATTTTATAGATTTGAGGAGTTTTAGAGCAACTTTGTGCAAAACTCATCTTGCTCTTCAACCTCTTCAACTATGCGGGCCCGCCGGCGGGTTCAAAAGGTGGCGCTATGACGTGAAAACAGTTTACGCTTCAAATGTTCAAGTCTCCGAATACATAATTCTTATGGGTTATGTGGTATCGTTTGAAAGCTTAGAATCTGAACTTTTCAAAGATATCATCACTTCTGCATTAATTTTACGTAATAACAAAATAGTGCCTGAAAAACTTTTCAGTGCAAACTAGTGTCATCTGGAGGTCATGTGGTAGAAGTCTTTCAAATATCACTTAAATAGACAAATAATTTATCAAATGAAAGCTCTCATTTTCAGGAAAGCAACTGTACAGATTATACTGTTGCCCAAATACCACAGATCAAAAGATTTTCAAAAGAATCCCAAAGTGAAATATGATTTCTGTAAGACATCAAATAGTAACGTCTCATTTATACGGTGATCACTGCTGCTGTAAGACCCAAATAGTTCAACACTTTATATCTGGTTTTACCTTAGACAGTTTTCTAAAAGAAAAAGAGCCATTTTTGTGTCTGTGAGCTAGCTTGTGTGAATAATCCAATTTTATAAATTAGATGTGCAAAACAAAATATGCGATGCATCAGGAAAAGCACACTAAACAAATCATCGAAAATGCATCTTACAGTCCTCTCAGTGGCCAATATATTCAATGAAACAATGGGGGTGGCGCATGAACTAAAAATTTGACCGAATGTCTATGGACAAGGACATCTGTGAGGGCTAAAATGCATTAGAGTGCCACCTACATTTCAGATCAGCATTTTGTAATGGAATGTGATTATTTTTCTAGTGCTTGCTGCAGAAAACTATTTGTAGGGTGATGGAGTGAACAGAACCAGAATTACATGCTTACAATTTAGGACAACAAAGTTTTTTAAGTGTGGAAATTTGAGTGTGAAAATTACTGCCCGGCAGCCCAAAATGCCCTAGAGTTGAAGAGGATAAGGTATGTTTCTGGTCTCAGGGGCCATTCACATCAAATCCATTTAGCATCTGTGCTGTTTTTTTCAAGTGCTTTTCTATATAAACATGGTACAAGATGGGAATCTTTGGCAGTTGCACCATGTCACACAGTGTTGTCAGTGTCTCTTGCATTAATGTCACGCTTTTAAGACGCCATGCTAAGATAAAAGAACTTAAAACTTTTTTAAAACACATCTCGAGACAGCTGTATTCTTTTCTATACAATACTCTGCATCTATCTTTTTTAATGCAAGAACATGTTTGGTCTGAACAGCCCCTTAAACCCCCCTCCCTTTCAGGAAACTATCAACTATGCATCCGAACCTTGCTCCTATTAACTCAGTGTCCAGTATCATAATTTAAAACTTAGGATTTGGGCTGTTTACACATGTTCCTGCCTTTCATTTGCTCTTTTGGTTTAGACAAGCATTTGATATGTGAGAAATAGGAACATTTATCTCTCTCTCTCTCTCTCTCTCTGGTGTGAGCAGCGGTCAAATGCGAGACCTTCTGCTCACCCCCTGAAGCTCTGACAATTACAGTGACAGCACAAACACGACCTCTGTTCCTGTCATCTAGGAACTAAACTGAATTTCCAAGAGTTCATTTCAAGAAAAGAAAAGAAAGAAAAGGTTGAGACATCAGACTGCCAAGTGCTGCTTAATAATGTGCCGTACCATTCACACATGTGTATGTGTGTGTGTGTGTTTGCTCTTGAGCATCTGGCCATGTTTGCATGTGTGTATGCGTTTGTTTACATGCGGTTGCTTCCTCATATAGAGGGTCCCTGGAAACACACTTCAAATATAAAACCCAGTCAAGTGCATAAGTACCCGCAGGCATGAAGTGCTCTCGCTAACGTAAGAGCAATCCACGCTAACCTTGTCCTAACATTCACTGCTAAACTATACCGTTAGATACTGTGCGTCCCAAGCAGTCGTTCGTCAGTTCAAACACGTACTTCTGTCCTTAATGCTAAGCTCAGGGACATTTGTCTCCTTGAGTTGAGACTCCTAATAGTTTAAGTGCTATAAATGCTATATGGAGAGAGCACAGTTAGCAAGAAGCAGTCATAAACAACTCCATTATTTCTGCTAAGCTGCTTTTCGGCACACCTGTAAATCAAAACAACTTTTGAGATTGATTGATGAGAAATTAGATATGAAATGAATGTGATTGTCTATTGACATAATAGTTATATCTATCTATCTATCTATCTATCTATCTATCTATCTATCTATCTATCTATCTATCTGTACCTTTTTCACTTAGGGGTGTACTCACTTTTGTTGCCAGCGGTTTAGACATTAATGGCTGTGTGTTGAGTTATTTTGAGGGGACAGCAAATTTACACTGTTGCTGACATAAGCTGTACACTCACTACTTTTCATTGTAGCAAAGTGTCATTTCTTCAGTGTTGTCATATGAAAAGATATAATCAAATATTTACAAAAATGTGAGGGGTGTACTCACTTTTGTGAGATACTGTATGTATATATGGTGGTATTTTTACCAGCTGAGAACAAACGAAGAGTTAATAAAATGGGTAAAGGAGTCAAAAGAGCACCACGAATTCCTCCGTTGAACACACAAACGAAGATATGCTACAAGGACGACTGACCCCAGTCCCGAACTGTAATGGGCAACATAGCTCCTATGATGAGAAGAACCAGGTATGCTTGAGGCCAGTATTAGGCAAATTACTTCCTTTTTTTGGCCCGTTTAAACGTCTTTGGTCCATGTTGCGTTCATATATCAATCGAACCGCAACAGAGTTAATTTAGAAGAGGACCGAGTCCCACTTTTCAGGTGGTGTCGGTCCGCTTGTTTGGTGCGCATCAAGGTTCGTGTGACAGCGTTCACACTTGTTCAAATGAACCGCACTAACAGAGCAATCGCACCAGAGTTTGTTTTAATCAAACCAAACCTGCCAAGTGTAAACACACCCTTAGATACTGTTGAGATATTGTCTGAGACACATATGAGATTATTGGGGGTCTTTTCTCAGGGCAAACATCTGAGAGTCTCTTGCTCTTTATCTAATAATCTTTTTGCTGTCTAGGAGAAACAATTGACATATAAAAGAGATCTTAATCTTTCATGCAGAATGTTGATAAGAGATGTTTGTGTTCATGTTGAAATCTTTGGTTTGTTAAGGCAGACTTGGTAAATTGAGCACAGTTTGAGACTTTATTGAGATCCGAGACACACTGAGATAACTGAGGTCTTTGTTGGAAGAAACATCTGAGAAGCAGTCTCAAATGCTCTTCATTTAATCTCATCGCTGCTTAGGAGAAACAACTGAGACATTAATGAGATCCAATTTGTCAAAATGATCACATCCATCACTTTAAGGTGCAGGATAGATGGAGACGCCATTCAGACTCGTCAAACATCTTAACATTCATCCAGTGGTTTGTGTCGAGAGTACGGTCGCTTCCTCCCGTTGCACCATCAGCGTTTGTCATGGAAACCAGTCTTCCTCATTCAGTGATGTGATGCGCCCTCGTGCACCGGCCGCTCGCCGTTTGTCATCAATCAGAGTAGACGAGCGCACACACTGTACCGGATTCTCTCCCCGAGCAGCACGCGCAACACAAGAGGATGTACCGTGTTAACGGAGGACACCGGCGGCGAGTGTTTTCGGGGGCCCTTCCGTGAGGAGGAACACACAAGGACGGAGCGGATATTCGCGGATGTTTGGTGAGTGAACCTCTCGCGACCGTGTGAATGAAATATAAGCGCGTGCACCGGGAATCGCTCTGTGTTGCTGTGAAACATGCATGTTAATTTCTGCTGCATCGGGTCTGACGCATTTTGCAGTCGTCTGTGTGCCAGGGGCCAAATGCTGAGGCATAAATCAGTGTCTGTTTGTTTCATCAGAAATGTGCTGTTGGGTTTCTAGATTTTTGGTTAAGTTATTTATTGATTTAGGAGGTTATTTGCAGAAATGCAATATTTGCTTGGACATGAGAATAACACAGGGATGTCTGTTCGTACATCTTTTGACAAAGTTGTTTAATGGAATAAATTCACAGACAGTTGGTGCACATTTTTAAACATGTTATATAACACACTTTTAATAAGATAAATGTAAAAATGTGGGGTATTCGTCTGAAACCCATCATACTGTAACTCTTAGGCTATAGTTACTGTAAGAGATGCTGATATGTTTGTTGTCATGGTATCAAAGAAGATTTAATGTAATTTTCACTTCTTACAGTAGAACACAATTGGATTTATTTGACAATTGGACATCTGACAGCTTTGTACATTCTCAGAATTTGTGTCAAATTTGCTCCTTTTTAATTCTATTAGTTAAAGTGCACATTTGTGATGCTTTTTAGCATATAGATATTTTATCAGACAAACACATTTAAAGTCACACATCATCTTAATCCATCTTGTGTCAAAGTTGTTTAAATCGCAACAATTAAAAGACCTTATTAATATTACATTTAGTGCAGGTTTTTGATTAGAATACTCCAATTATTGCGAAATATTTGTAAATATGCTAAATGTCTAATTGTAAGAATTCTCATATTTGTCTGCGGTCTGTCTGAAGCGCATCATCGATAACTTCAAGTAGTAAAATAAGCTGGTTGGGTAATGTTTGGTGTAAAAATAGTTCATATATTCACTCTTTATAGTTGTAATACACAAATTGCATCCATATCTTTCAAGAATGAAAATGAAACCTTCGACAGAGCTGTTTTTGGTTGTCACGTTTAATCCCAGTAATAAACTGACCATATAACTATCACAATAATAGTGCACATTTGTGATATATAGGCTGTAGGCATCATAGGCTATAGCTTAAATGTAAATATTTGATCAGTAAAATGCCTTAAACTTCACATATCTGCATGCAGTTTGTCAGAAATGCTTCACAATTCTCTTTTTCAGTTTGTTGTGTTGAGTTACTGTCAGAGATGCTGATATTTTTGTTGTCATGGTATCCAAAGTAAACGGTCAGTTCCTTTTAGAGAGATGTATTTGTGCCGAGGACCAAAACTGAAGCATCACTAATGCTCAGTCTATTTATTTCAATCCCAAATGCAATGCTGCCTTGTGTGCAGATTCAGTCAAGTTATATTTATTAGAGTTTATAGTATTGGGTATCTTTAATGCATACTTAAAAAGGTTACTTTCTGTAAAATATCTGACATGCTAAATGCACATATTCATCAACAACATTTAGAAAATCAGCATTATATTTGTATGTGGCTAACTACAGCGGTGACACAAATGTGTCCGAAGACAGAACGGTTTTGTTCGGTGTCTATTTTTAAATGTATTTGTCCAATTATAAAAATGAATTGACCAGTAAGATTTGGGTCATGTGTTTGGAGCCACTGCTGGCATGTTGGCGCATTCGGTGGTGCAAATGCACTGAAACGCTTCACATATACAGTATATCTGACACATCATAAATAACTCTTTAAATGTATTGTGTAAGTAGACACTGTAAGGTTTACTGATATGATTTGTTGTCATGGTATCAGACTTAACACATCCTTGTAACAGGGAAAGCAGACATTCGGTGAACAACATATCTCTTTGTCAAAATTCCGTCATTATTTACTCACCCTCACGCCATTTCAAACCCATATGCTGTTATTTTGAGTCTGATTTCTTTAAATTTGCAAGATGATGTTATTCGGTTCCTTACATGTATTGCGGCAGTTCAGAGGTGATATGCCCACTGTGTGGCGCTGAAAGCGAGTTAAATGTTCTCCCAAACAGGTCGAGGTTTTTAAGTTTAATACTCCATCGAGTTTTAAAATCAACAAAACCGACCTGCCTACCCTAAACCTTAAACCTAACCTTTAGTGTCATAAAATGCAAATGCGAGATGAAATGGTAAATGGTCTGCACTTATATAGCGCCTTTTTAACCTTAACGGTATTCAAAGCGCTTTACACTGTGACTCATTCACCCATTCACACACACATTCATACTCCAGTGGCAGCAGAGCTGCCATGCAAGGTGCTAGCCTGCCATTGGGAGCAACTTGGGGTTCAATGTCTTGCCCAAGGACACTTTGGCATGTGGAGTCGTGTGGGCCGGGATTTGAACCACCAACCCTGTGATTAGTGGCCGACCCGCTCTACCACCTGAGCCACAGCCGCCCAACTAATAAGCAGGTCCACAAGGTGGCATCACTTACATTTTAAGCCAATGCTGTCACGAAGAAGCGTTAGAAGAAGATGTAATCTCCGCTAAACTTCAGTAGATGAAGAACGAGGGAGTGAGGAGGTCTGGAAGGACCTGCATTAATAGAACTCGATTCTGAAGGAATATAAAAATATCTTTATGGGTCCTATGGGTTAAACTCACTGTCCTTTTCTGCATGTCACGGCACCGTTTTGTGGTCCGTTCTGTATAACGCAGCGGCTCATTTTAGCTTATCGCGGCCCATTCGGCCCGTTTCGCCGCCGACCCACCAGCCCGCTCGGTTCTCCCGATGGCCAGTCCACCCCTGATTGGCCCTAAAGTGCGTCGACCCACCGGGAATATGCCTGATGTGCCAGATTACCAGTCCAGCCCTGCATGCACCAACCGCCTGTGTTTGCGTGCACAGTTATATGGAGTATACTTTGACAGGCTCGCGTTCGACTGTATGCAGATGCTAAGCAGTCGTGTCAAATTGGAAGTCTACCCAGGTCTTTACGGCTCATGTCCTGTCCTTTACATTGCAAATGCAATGCTCTGTCAGTTAAACTACCATGCAATTTAATCACACTCGAACAAGCTTGTAAATGTATCGCATTACAATTCATGCACTATATAGTTAACATATCATTGTGTGTGGAACAGGGCGAAAAGTATGTGTACGAGTACGTGATAATCTTTACTCTTCATTTGTTTGAAAGTCAATAAAAGTTATTGTTGTTGTAGCGCCTCTAGTGGTCATTTCACCACGAATCTGCCGCGTTGTACGCATAACCAGCCACGTAAAAATCGTTTTGCAATGATTGAAGTATTGTACTTCAATTGAAGTAAGTACAAATACTGCATTCCACATGCAGTATTTGAATATGGCGTGTTCATGTCCTGGCACGGTGCGCCATTTTTTCATCTTAACAAAGAAGCAAAATAGCACCTAATTTTCATCTTTTCCTCACAAAAAACAGAACCATATCAAACCTATATATTACTTCTGTCTTAAAGCTTGAAAGACACGGCTGATGGATTCTCTTCTGTCACTAAACTGTAAGCAAAAACTAGTGAGCCATCGATCCCAGCGCTGCCTGATTTAACACATATTTAGTGCTGTTTTACCCCCAGATGTTTTGTCCCTCTTTGGCGGGGTTCCAGCTGGCATGCACGAATGTGATTGGTTCTCTCTGCAGGTATCTGACGGGGTGAAGAGCCCTGGTGTGTGTTTCTGTATCATGGCCCCCTCTGTTCTATCAGTCCGACAGGACCTTCTGTAATTAAAAGCCTGTTGTGACGATGGGGGGGGGGGGTTTGATTTATTGTGCTTTTGGGCATTGTGGCAAATCATATGAGTGCAGGGGGGCATAGCTCAGTGCAATGGTGAATAAATCAGCATTTAAAAACAAACATTAACATTCGTCTCAATTAGAATAACCCCGGTGGGTCATTTGCACAGTTTTAGATGAAGGTGGCCACAGATGTGAGGTAATGCAGCTGCAGGCAGACGACTCTATGCCACAAAAGGAAGGCGCTTTTATTGAAACACTTTATACGTGTGATGTGGGATTCATCCTGTGGCTTTTAAATGTACTGTATGACTCGAACCATGCAATGCATTCAAAAGAGCAGCACAGTTTAAACATTTTAATTGTCTTTTAGTTTGAAAAAAATCATACGGTTTAAGTCACAACGACATCAGAAGTGTCATTTTTGGTTGAACTATGCCTTTAAAAGAATATTCCAGGTTTAGTACATATTAGGCTCAATCGACAGCTTTTGTGGCATAATGTTGATTACCACATAAATAATTATGACTCATCCTTTGTTTAGTAAAAAAGCAACAAATGTTGTTACTGAAAGGCACTTGCAAAAGAAGTAAACATTAAAATTAACGTGTTAACATGTGTGATTAACATGAATCCGCTTGGAGCCGCGGCCGTCCGCCAGGGGATGGAGGAGACGCTGCCAGCCGCCGGGAGCTGTAGGAAACCCTGCCATCCGCCAAGAAGCGGAAATGCAATTACCGTCCGCCAAGGGTTGGAGGACTCGCTGCCTTCCGCCAGGGGTGGAGCGGCTGTTGTCTGCCAGAGGGCAGAGGAGTGGCTCAGGACGGCATGTCCGGGGATCGGCGAGAAATTTCTCTCTCTGTCTCTCCCCCTCAATCTTTCCCTCTCTCCTCTCCCTCCCCTCATCTCTCCCAGGGGACCAGAGAGGCGGGGAAGATCTGCCGGCAGAATGACGGCCGGAAGGGCAACACCTCCCCTCCAGGAAGGGAGGGAGGGGAGGCGAGTACATCAAGCCAGAGGTTTCCCCAGCCTGAATCGGGCGGTGGATGAGTGTGACGAGGAGGAGGGCGTGGCCAGGCCGTGAGGATGCACGTCCTAATCAGCCAGGAGGGGGATAAAGATGAGCCAGAGGCGCCATGTGGCCGCAACACTTTACCTAGGATTGGAAATATTCACTCAATTAGCAATTTATTAGCAACAGCTGTACACCTGTATACATTCATGTGATTATCTAATCAGCCAATTGTGTGACAGCAGTACAATGCATAAAACAATGCAGATACTGGTGAGGAGCTTCAGTTAATGTTCACATCAACCATCAGAATGGGGAAAATGTTTTTGATCTCAGTTATTTGGACTGTGGCATGATTGTTGGTGCCAGACGGGCTGGTTTGAGTATTTGTGTATCTCCTGGGATTTTCATGCACAACAGTCTCTAGAATTTACTCAGAATGGTGCCAAAAACAAAAAACATCCAGTGAGCAGCAGTTCTGTGGACAGAAATACTTTGTTGATGAGAGAGGTCAACAGAGAATGGCCAGACTGGTTTGAGCTGACAGAAAGGCTACGGTAACTCAGATAACCACTCTGTACAATTATAGTGAGCAGAATAGCATCTCAGTATGCACAACAGGTCAAACCTTGAGGCGGATGGGCTACAACAGCAGAAGAATGCCACGTCGGGCACTTTATTAGGACCATAGTGTTCCTTATAAAGTGCTCAGGGTGTGTATATACATAAAGGAAAAACTAATCTTAGATTTTATGTAATGGACCAAAATCAATGCAATAGATGCATAGCAAGACAGTGGGGAGGGAAGCCTTCCTAAATGCACAACTCTGTGTGTGTGTGTGTGTGTGTGTGTGTGTGTGTGTGTGTGTGTGTGTGTGTGTGTGTGTGTGTGTGTGTGTGGAATGTGTCATCCTTTTCACTGGTGTGGCGTTTGTTTTGACACATCCGAGACAACCGAGAAACACTCGAGGTGAATTCATTAAACACTTGTGCCACTTTTCCCTAACACTCCCCCTGTCTTTCATTGGTCAGCAAACATAGAAGTATTAATTTTCTCTCCATTAAGACAAGAGAAGGCCTTGTGACATCATAACTGAAATGTTTACATTATCAATGGCCACATCATTTCGTTTTACCACTGTCAGTGGACCCAAGAGGAACACGGCTGTAAAAAGGCTTCATGACGAGTCTGGTGGACCTTACTCACTTTGATTAAGAGATGTAATAAATTCACTTATATGTGTCACGAGTGATTGGTTATTTACTTCAGAGAAATGGGGCGTGAAATGGTGGAGTATCGGATGCTGATTTGTGTAGGGAGTGGGGGATTGTTAGATTGAGTTTGTTGCTACTGGCCGTGTGTTTGCAAGTGTGACTGATGTGTGTGTCTGTCCGATCATGTGATTTTGAATCAGTAGATATTAGAGGTGGGGGAAAAACAACAATGTTTCAAAGTGTTGTGAAAATGTACCTCACAATATAATCTACCAATATTCCAATACCTATAATCTATATTTTTAGTTATATTTTCCACATAAATATTTTTGTGAAAAAAGACCTTGACCTACACTCAGACGAAGTGTTTAAGACGAAGCATGCAGTGACATTACGTCAATTAACACAAATTTATTTAATTTCTTCGAAAATACAAATACAAGTCTATGACTGATTTGTGAGGATGTTCGTACAGATTCTTCAAGCAACTAGACTCTTTTGTGTAACATTAAACACAAAAAGTGCACGATATTCCCTCTCAAGTTTTTTTTTTATCAAGGTTTTTTTTTTATTACCGATTTGTACATGCTCTATTATTTCAGGCACAACTATGTTAGCTACATTACCATGCTATTTGATGCTTAGCATAGTAGAAATGACTCCTACTTTATTAAAGTATAAATATTATTTCAGGCATAACTATGTTATTTACATTAGCATGCTATTTGATGCTTAGCATAGTAGAAATGACTCCTACTTTATTAAAATATAAATATTATTTCAGGCACAACTATGTTAGCTACATTAGCATGCTATTTGATGCTTAGCATAGTAGAAATGACTCCTACTTTATTAATGTATAAATATTATTTCAGGCATAACTATGATAGCTACATTAGCATGCTATTTGATGCTTAGCATAGTAGAAATGACTCCTACTTTAAAATATAGATATTATTTCAGGCATAACTATGTTAGTTACATTAGCATGCTATTTGATGCTTAGCATAGTAGAAACGACTCATATTTTATTAAAGTATAAATATTATTTCAGGCATAACTATGTTAGCTACATTAGCATGCTATTTGATGCTTAGTGTAAAGGGTACAACAGACTTGTAAACAGAAATGTAATCTTAATTTAAAGAATATACAATTTCAGGAATAAATTAGCAACATTAACATGCTATATTATGTTTAGCATTAATGGTAGAACAGACTTGTACTTTATTATAGTAAAAATATAATTTCTTAGGGACCACCAGGACTACCATCGACCTGAGTTTGGGGCCAATTCGACCTCGTTCGGCCCAGTTGTGCATCAATGTGTGTGTTGGACCCCTTTTCATGTGTTCAGTATGTACCATATAAATCTGGGGAACATAGGACCCTGGGAACATGGATTCGCTCCCATAAAGAGCACATAAAACATGACTGAAACTATTTTTTGTCCTTGAGGATGTAATTTTAGATTCTTTGATGCTGCAGGGCTTTTTTTTTTTCTGAAACTGACAGTTATATTTCCCATGAAAACAAACACTAATACACTAAAGCAGTCAAAGATCTGGCGGAGAAAACAGGTCTCTGTTCTTTACAAAATCTGACATGAGTGTTTATTTACAGACTAGATGTGTTGGAAATACTTTCACATTAACTTCAGTGATATATAGACTTATTTCATGGCTAAAACTTGATTCCGATTGATCAATTGTGGCATTTTGTGGTCAGATATTTTTGTTCTATGGCTAGTGGACCAGAAAACCAGCTAAGACCAGCAAACAACCCCAGGCTGGTTTAAGATGTCTCTTCAGCAGGGTCATCACCAGCAGAGCAACTCTCATTGAGATAAAAGGGAATGCTAATGAATAACTCTGTCTAGGTATGTAGATCTTCTTGGCTTTGATCTGATGTCAGTTCTCTAAAGTTGTCCGTTATATTCCTGGAAGGTTTAATCTCGGTGAACACTGCCCTTTGTAAAGCTCTGACGCTTCAGGACATTTTCTGTCAGCTGTGATGTCTTTCTCTCTTGTTCTCTGGAGAAAACTGTCCTTTTCTAAAAAAAAAGCCATCACTCTTTAGCTCAAGAACACCGGTCTTTTTTGCCGCACAAGAGCTCTAAACCATCGTACAGTGACAGCACTTCATTTACTATAATTTTCACACAACACCTGATGTTCTTCTCTGAGCAGCTGGTGTTAAATCTGGCGACGATTAGCAGCATCTCCATTCATAGAGCCACAGTCCCAGTGACATTCTGCAGATTAAATGCTAAAGTATACTTTGATTTTCCACGTGCTGTTTTCTCAGTGTGCTTAAAAGACCTATAGGATGCTCCCTTGCTCCATAATTAGTGAATGACTTAACCCCCAGTGTGCTGTCTGTCTGCACTGGTCTCAGAACAGTTCGAAATGAACCTTAGTTTCATCCTAACTCCGTATAAAACCTCTGAAAGCCGCATTTGACAGTTGTTAGATGAACCTATTGATTCTCAATGTGATAATGCAGTAAATATAGTATTTCTAAGGAATAAATGTGCTAAAGTATACATTAGTGTGCATTGTGTTTATCA